>NC_058417.1:41979930-42037841 GCF_002201575.2 Neomonachus schauinslandi | reverse complement strand
CGGCCGCGGCCATCCCGGCGGGGCGGCGGGCCGGGTTAAGAGCCGAGCGGCGAGCACGTGAGCCCAGGGCCCGCCCCCGGCCCCCCCTCCCCAAGCCGGGCAGGGCCGGGGCCGCCGCGACGGGAGGACAAAAGAGGCGCCGCCCGGAGACCCGCCTGCCCGCGACTCCTCGGGCCCCTTCGGCAGGTGCAGGGCAGAGCGCGCCCGTTCCCCCCCCCCCGCCCCCACCCCTCGTTGGGGAGCTCCGAGGACCCGTGGGTTGGTAGGGGAAGGGAGGCAGGGAGCACGGGGACCCCGGGCTCTGACCCGGTGACGGCCCGTCGGGGGGGCCCGCGCGGTCGAGGTGCGGGGGCGTGGCTGTCCGGCTCCCGTTTGCCCCTCCGGCGCGGTACCCAGGACGGGCTTTCCCTGTACCCAGCCACGAGGGCCCGGGTCGACCGCAGGCTTAGGTGGAGCTGGGAAGGTCGGAGGACCAGGGACGGGACCGAAGGGATCTCTCACCCACCCGCAGCAGAGCAGGTCACTGCGGAGTTCTCCCACACCCCGGGTCCAGACCCCTTTCCATCCTGCAGGCTCGTTTTCCAGGCCAAAGATGTCCTCTGCCTCCAGGAGGGCTGCGGGGATTGCTGTCACCAGAGCCACCAGCAAGGGCGGGCCTACTGCCTCTGGGTTCCTGAATTCCTCCCCTAAATCTATCAACTAGCCAGGTCATTTACATGCTGTTAGTATACCCCATTCCTGCCCCTCCCTTGCAGCCCAAATCTTTGAGGAGCAGAAGACACCTCTGGAGCCCCCCAGCTTCCCCTCTCTGGCCAGACTAGGTTGCCCTGTCTGCAAACCACCTGACCTTCCAACCTTCCTCTCTCCCTGTGCCGCCTCGCTTAGCTCGTGGGCTCCTGGGTAAGATGGGTCCCCATACTGGGGGCTGGGATCTCTGATCTCTGCTAGGGATCCCAAGAACCAGAGACCTGAGATGGATGGGGGGTGGTAGGGCTTGCACATGGCTGGTGAGGTCCCACATGACCTTGTGCCCAAGGCCAGAGCATCCTCGAAGTCATACCGGGCTGAGGAGCAGGAGTGGAGGCAGGGAACCCCTTCCTGGGTCCTCTCCTTCCTTAGGGACCCAGGGACTGCCAGGGACGGGGAAGCTGTCTCTGGCTCGGGGGACTCGGCCCCCCCCCCCCCCCCGCGCTCTATTTTAGGCCCAGGAGAGGTGAGAAGGCAATTTCCCGGGAGGTGCTGATGCTGGGACCGGGGTGACTACCCCCAACCACCACCTGCCACTCCAGACCCAGATGCTCAGCAAGGCTGAGCCAAATGGTCCTTCACTCTGGAGACACCTTGGAAACCTCTTCCGGGGTGTAGGGGTGAGGGGGCTCCCAGGAATGAGGACCTACTATGGGATAGTCCCTAGAAACTCAATTAGTCAGGAGGGAGAGATTGTGCTCCTCATTTCAGAAGGGGAAACGGAGGCTCCAAAAAAGAGGTGCCCATGTGAGCTTCCCAAAGTCCCAGAGCTGGCAGTGAGAGGCCGTCTATCCCATCCGCTCCCCAGGCCCCCCAGGGCGAGTTCCCCTTGGCCTGCCTGTTCTGGGCCACAGCAGTGATTCGCGATCCCGTGTGCCTCCCAAAAGGACAGGCGGGGTTTGTCATTTCACAAGGGGGGGCACTGGGCCTGGGGGAGTCTGGACCCCTCTCCTGACATGACCAAGACCACACGGCATGCCCAGTCTGTGGCCTGGGCCTCTTCGGTTGAGGGGCATTGCTGTGATTTCTGTGGCTCTGGTTCTTTGGTGTTCCTGTTGAGAGTCCTTCCTGGCCCCCAGACTGACTCCTCTCTGCTGGCATCCTGAGGAAGCTCCAGTGGCGGCTCCATTGTATGGCCCTGTGACCCCCAACAGCCCCTCATCTCCCTGGGTGGCAGCTTCAAGCAGGCCCAGCTGCGATCTTGACCCTCCTTTGACCACACCTCACTCCTGAGCCCGAGGTCCCACCTCCCCTCTCTTGTCCTCCGTGTCAGCCGCACGCCTCGCCCCAGCAGGAGCCTGCTTGTTTCTCTCCCCCACCTTCTCTCCTGAGGGCAGGAGCTGTAGAGCCAGCCTCTCTTCAAAGCAGGGGCTCCCTGGGAGGATGCTTACCCCAGGGCCACAGCTATGGCGGGCTCCTTTGGTCCCTTCTGCCCATTGCTCGTCTGCCCCACGAGGAGGACAGGACTCTGGAAATCAGAGGCTCGGGCCACTATTGTGTCTTGATGCCACCCTCTGGGTCACCCCCTGCTGAGGGAGCTGTTAGGCTCTGGTCCCCACCCCCAGCCCTCCCTCAGGAGCCTCTGCCACCAAGAGGCCTGGGGCCGCCTTCCCTGAAGTCCTGCCCTTCAGCCAAGTTCTTCCCTCAAATTTTCCTGCACGGGGGCCAAAGTGGGCTGATGCGGGGCCAAGATGTAGTCCCAGCAGCTGCAGGTAAGGGAGGGGTGTCTGCTGCCCCTGGCCCCTCTCCTTCTCTCTGCCCCAAAACTCCATCCTGGAAGACATGGTGGGCGGTGATTCCTGCCAAAGGAGGCCGTCCAGGCCCCGTGCCCAGGCTGCGAGGCCGGTAGCAGAGACCATGCCAGGCGAGGGGCAGGGGGGTGCCCTGCGAACAGCAGGAATTAGGACTCCAGGCGACCAGCTGGTGTCCCAGTCCTGGTTAAGGGCTGTGTGACCTTGAACCAGTCTCCCAGCCTCTCTGAGCCTGTTTCCTTCTCTGTGAAATGGGGGTTGGAAAGGCCCTTCCTGGCCGTGCTGCTGGGGGCTGGAGTGGCTGGCCTCAAGCGCTCGGGACAGCCCCTGGTGCACGTGCACGTGCACGGGACGCTCCCTGGCCCCAGGCTCGCACTGCCCCTGGGGCCCCAGACGTGCCAAGGAGAAAACCAGCTTTGTGGCCCTTGTGCTGGACCCAAGGGACTGTTTAGTGGCTGGGGGCCTCGGAGCCCTCTACCCAGCACTTGGGGAGACTGCTCGCTGACATGCTGTTGGGGGTGGAGCGCAGAGAAAATGCCCCGAGCATCAGGACCAGGAGTGCCTTCTGCTCCCTCCCAGATCCCAGCCCGGCGCCCTGTCCTTCCCACCGGGAGAGAGCCACCCCTCTGACTGGCTAGCTCTCCCGAGGGAGGCTTAGTTCTCCCCGCTCTCGGTCGTCCTTGTGAACCCTTCCTTAGAAATCTGAAGCTCAGGGAGGAATTGGAGGCGCCGGGGGTCCCAGGGACGCCCAACCTTTGAGAGGTTTGTAGTCATGCCCCCAAGGGCCAACATGCTGGGGTGGGGAAGGTGTGGCACCCACCACCGTCCCCTTTCCCCCACGCATGGCATCCTCCTCAGGTTCTGGGGAACCAGCTGTAGGAAAGTGGGGGGGCCTGGGGTCAGGGTGTCTCACAGAGCCCCTCAGCTTCAGCCACAAATACACACTGGGGATGGGGCTGCGGGTCACCAGATGGGAGATCAGTGAAAATAAGCTCTCCTGCAGGGTTTGGAGGAGCCTCACAGGTACGGGTTGGGGCAGGGGGAGGGGAGAGCCGATGAAAAGTTTGCTGAGGGTTTATAATATGTGTTACAGTGTTTAGAACCTCACAAACAGATCTAATTGTTGCAACTTTCTAGTGAGGCAGAGACTGCCATTACCTCTGTTTTTCAGATTAAGAAGTGTCTCCGGATCCTTGCCAAAGGTCAGTTATGGGCAGGACCCGGATGTGAACTCGGGCCTGTGTAGCCTGAAGGCATACACTATGGGGTTTTCGGGGGAATATGGAACCAGGCCTTGAAGAGCAGGGCATTCTTGCTGTCGTTGAGGGGCATTCCAGGTCAGTGACCGAGAGCGGCCTCAGGGCTGGAGTGCCCGCGGTGGCCAGACAAGGGACCAGGAGGTGGCAGAGCGCGGGGAGGAGGCAGGGTGGCTGTGAGGAGAGGCCGGGCAGCAGGGAGAGTGACCAGGAGGACCTGAGTCTGGTGGGAGGGGCTGAGGGGCTGAGGGAGAGGACGCCAGGAGAGGCGCAGGAAGGGGAGCCGGTCCTGGAGGGGGGGATGAGTTTCTAGGTAAGTAGGTCTGTGGTAGTGGCAGGAGAGACGGATACAAGGGACCTGTTGGCCATCAGGGATTTTATTATTGGAAAGAGGGACCCTTGAAGTCATCTCATCTCATCTCATCTCGCCGAAACATGAAGAAACCAAGGCCCAGAGTAGTCAAGGGCCTCGCCGGAAGTCACAGTGGGAGCCGGGCTGGGGCTAGGCCCCCTGCATTCCCACCCAGCTGGGGGAAGAGGAGAATTCAGAAGGGAGCCAGGGGCCGAGCTACCAATTCAGGTCCCATCTGCGAAGGGAGAGAGCAGCGCACAGGGCTGAGGACGAAGGTCCCACGTTGGGGAAGTAGGGGGGCCGAGGGCGGGTCAGGGTTCTAGGAACTGACTCAGGCCCGTGCTGAGTGAGGCTGGTACAGAGGGCAGAGGCTGGGGGAGGGAAGGACCAGGCTGGTGGGGGGTCACGGAGCAGGAGAGCCAGGTTTCAAGGTGGAAAAGGAGAGAAGGAAGCCGACTTTGGTAATTCTCGGGTTATCCAGTGACCTTGGACCGGCCGAGGCCCGTGGAGCGCTTCAGGCAGAGCCTCAGCGGCTTTGGGAGGGCGACGGGGTGCAGACATGGAGGCAGCAGCTGCAGACCGCAGGAAGTGGCTGGAGAAGGGGTGGGGGGGCTGCCGAATCAAGGAGTGGAGTTTTAGGGCAGAGGGAAGAAGACATGGCAAATCCGAAAAGGAATCTGACAAGGCTGGCCAGGGTGGACCGGAGAGCAGGGACGGTGACAGGAAGGACACGGCTCCCTCCGCAAGAGTCAGATGTGGGAAGGGGACAGAGAGCAGGGGGAGGCGGTGCCTGCACAGTCTGAGTCAAGGTCATCTGCGGAGGAGCGGAAGGGGGTTCCAATAGTCAAGGAGCCACTGAGGGCCACACGTGAGGGCCAGCACCCATCTGTCCGAGCTCAGGTCTCCTTCGGTCCCCTCTAAATTTATTTCCTGGAGGCTGGAACGGAGACATGGATAGGGAGAGACAGCCCGGGGCCTTGGCCTGGCTGAGAGGTGATGTCCAAGATGTCCAAGGTCACAACGGTGGAGATGGGAGGGGAAGGCCAGCCGGCTGTGAGGTCCTGGGCAGATGGCGAGGAGGGTGTTGGCACTGGGTGTGTTGGTCTCTGAGCAGCACGGGAGGATATCCCAGGGGTCTGAGAAAGGGGTGGGGGAAACTTCTCATCCAGAGCAGCGGTGTTGTGGGAGAGGCAACAGGGCACAAGGGAGAGGGCCCCTAGCAGGAGAGCTCATTAGGGCCGAGGAGTTTCCTTGGCAGTGGGCTGTGGGCATGCCCTCTGTAAGCGACCGCTTGGCAGGCAGCAGAACCAAGTCGGTGACCAGAGGAGACAGGACAGATGCAGCCCCCGTCCCCTGCAGCCCTCTGGGACCGGGCCGGGGAGGGTGGCGGCTGACGTATGCTCTCCCACTCGCAGGGCGCTCCCATCCTGCTGGCCACTTACTCTGCCCATGTCTGCTGGGCCCGTGGCCCTGCTCTGGGTCACTGGAGGGGACATTGAGGCCTGACACACTGCACTCCAGCCCTATCCCTTTGCTGTTTGTTATTAACAAATTTATTTACAGTTCCTGAACCAAGATTAATTGTGAAATTTAACAGGAATGGCATAAAAAGGCCAAACATGACCTCTATGCGGGTTGTACACAGAGTTGCTCTATTTCCAAAGTAACAACTCAGGTCCTCACCCGCAGCTAGGCCCCCCTTTCTTCCTCCAAAATGAGCCACAGAATAGCACCAGGCTTCTTGTAGCTCCAACATTTAAAGAAACAAACGCACTGAGGCAGAGAAGGGTGAGAAGAACCACAGCACAAAATGCAATAAAAAAAAAAAGTGGCCAGAGGATCGATAGCAAACCCATCTCTGTCTCCAGATTAATGGCCTGGCTAAAAGAAATGAGGGGAGGTCCTTGGGGAAGGAGGGAGGGAGGGAGGGAAGAGGGTGATGCAGAAGTTGGCAGGTGAACCGCTGACCCTGGAATAGCAGAAAGGGGGGGCAGCCAGGGAAGAGCGGGGTGGGGGGGTCTGGCCATCCCCGGACTCAAGGGAAAGGTCCGTTCAGTGCTGGGCTCCCACCAAACGCAGGGGCGAGGGAGCTCTGGGGGCGCCGCAGCCAGCCCCTCCTCTGCTTCATATGTTCCTGAGGATCTGTGTGTGTGAGCGTGGGGGGCCGGGGGAGGGACACACAGGCATTTCAGACAGCAGGGGAGCCACATGCTCCTGGGAAAGGAGGCTGGGGTGGGGGTGGGTAACAAAAAAACCGGGCGCAGCAAGAGGCAAGTGCCTCCAGAGGGACAGGAAGCCGGGCCAGGGCTCCTGCTGTGGTGGCTTCTTTGCGGCCCCTCCCTCTCCCCCCCCCGCCCCGCCCCCTGCCTCCTGCAGCGGGCGGCTGGCAGGGACGAGCGCACCGTAGCGGGCCGCCCAGTCGCGACACGGCTGGAGGTAGTGGCAGAGAGCAGCCCCCAGCCCAGACTCTCTTGGCACCCCCCCAAGACCCAGTGAGTGGGTGGACTGGCTCTGTCGACCCCACAGAGCTCGGCCGAGACCACGGCTGTTCACCTGGACTTCAAAGGCCAGGCCCCGGGCTCTTCCGGCTCTGGCGGGGAGGCCTGAGGCGCTCCCCTCCCCGGGCGGTGCGCAGCCCTCGGCAGAGGTAGCGCTAGGATCTGCGTCTCTGGCCCTCAGGCTGGGGGCTGCTGCGGCCCCAGGGAACTCCGGGGAGCAGTCCTCTGCGGGTGCTGGGAGACCGGGAGGTGGCGGGGGGGGGGGGGGAAAGGGGGGCGCGGGCAGGACCACTGGGAGCAACCGGCTCCTCCGCTGGCGGACTGGCCCTCACAGGTCCCTCCGGGGCCTGCATGTCCACCGCTGAGTGCAGGTGGGCTGACAGCTGGCCTGGAGCCAGCCGGCCGCAGACAGGGCCGGGGATGGGGGGCTGCACGCTCAGACTCCTCAGATCCCGGGGGGCCACCCTCCCCCAGGCCAAGGGGGCTCTGCTGGCCTCTCCGTGGGCTGCCAGGGGAGGGGCTCTGGGACGGGGAGGAGGGAGGCCAAGGGCCTGTGCTCGCAGCCCGGAAGGGGAAGGCAGAGGAGAGGCCTGCCACTGGTTGTCCTGGTGCTCCAGGGGCTGCTGGCTCTCGGGACGAGGGAGGAGGCCTGTGGCTGGGAGACCCCTGACCTCTTCTCGGGATTGCCACCGGGGAGCTGAACCTTCCGCTTGTGGCCAACAGGGGCCACGTCCAGGCCGGAGAATTCCGCAGAACCAGAGCGTGTTGGGAGGCACTGGTGTACAGGGCTCTTGGACCCTGGCGTCCCTGAGGGGTCTGCAATGACATCCGTTGAGCCCCCCAGCTCCCGGCAGCTTGCTACTGGTCCTGGCACGTGGCCAGCCCCCACGGGTTCGGCGGGTGGCTTCACGCTGCCCTCCGAGCTGGCTCGCTCTGGGGCGCCTGGGGCCGGGGGCTCGTCTTCCTGTCTCATCCAGGGACACGCGGCCCGGGGCCGGGAGGGCTGGCCGGGAGGCAGAGTCTCAGGCCACAGAGGGTCACCATCTGAAGACGGGGAGCCCGGCTGCCTAGGGGGACAGACACCGCCAGTGGGCCTCAGGGCTCAACTCCAGAGCAGGCGGCAAGTTGGGGTCTTTCCGGGCCGGGGCTGGGGGCACGCGGGGGTGCGGCCCGCAGGCGCTACCCTGGGTTTGCTGTGCTAAAGCGAGCGGCCCACTCTGGGGCTCGGCGGAAGGCCCGTCCTCGGGCTGCCCCTGCAGCGGCGGCCAGGGCTGGCTGCGCCCCTCTCGGCTCTGTGGCCTGTGGTCAGGGCTGGCCGGAGGAACAGGTTAGAGGCTGTTCCATTTAATAACTTTGCAGCGGAGGCTGTGCCCTTTGGAGGCCGGAGAATGCAGCACCAAGCCTGGCTCTCCAAACAGCCCAGGGAGCTGAGGACTGGGCTCGAGAGGGGAAGCCACAGCTCCGTGGTGGGCAGCAGGGGAAGCTGGGCTCAGAGGAACCTGGGATTCCAGAGCACCTCCTGCAGTCCTCTCTGGGGGTAACTTCTAGAAAGGCAGAGAGATCTTGCTCTTTACCTGACTGAGAGGTACCCAGGAACCCCCCTCTCTACTTCCAGAAGGCCACACGGGCACACCACCAGGGACATGCCAGGAGCAGCAACTGCTCAACTGTGCTCCCCACCCCCACAAACCATGGAAGCAGCCGCGTGCCGGTGGGGGCCGTCCCCGTCAGCTGGAGCCACAAATGGAGGGCTCCCAACCCCCACCAAACCCCGAGAGAACCAGGACAGAAGCTGGTGGGAAAGAGAAAAGCGCCACAGTCTGGTCCCCGCTGTCACCAGCCTGAGGGCCCCTTCCCATCTAGAGCCGGGGACAGCAGGAGAGCGAGGATGGGCAGGGCGCTCACCTGGGGAGGCCGGCCCGGGAGGGGGCGTCGGCAAAGCTGTGGCCGAGCTGGGCAATGACCCGATCGACTTCTGCGTACGGGTGGGCTTCTAGGGCGAAGCCCCGGTGCCGGGTGCTCTGGAGATGCTGCCCGGGGTGAGAGGGGCACAGGGCATTAGACAAGAGCAGGGGGCGATGCAAACGGGGTGGAGGCCGGGGGGCAAGGGTGCCGTCAGAGCAGCCCGGGAGAAGCTGCTCGGCAGGGAGGGCTCACCGCGTGGAGCTCCTCAAAGTCCTCCTGGCAGCACTCACAGAAGCCCTTCCTCCTCCTGGGCAGGGTGCGGGCGGCCGATCGCAGGCTTGGCTCGCGGTCCTTGGGTTCTCTGGGGAAAGCGCGGGGTAGGGGTGGGGGAAGCGATCAGGACTGGGCCCTCAGGGGGCGGACCAAGACAGCTGGGCAGGCACGCACAGGCCTGCCCCCACTTGGGTGGCAGGAGAGGCAACAAGGAAGGTGAGAGCTCCCGGCGGGCACCCCGTCCCGTCCCTGCCCCCAGAGGGCAAAGCACAGGTGAGGCCGGGTGCCGGCGCCAGCAGGAACGCCTCCCAGGACAGTTGCACATCGAGCTCACACCCAAACCCACGTCCCTCTGCCCTGCACGAGGCAAGGGGCAAGGCCTCAGTGGCAGCGAGGGGCCTCTGCTGCTCCCGCCCTCCCCTCCCGAGGGTCGCCTTCCCCAGGCTCAGGCAGTCTCCTCCCTCTCGCCGGCTTGCCCCCTGCACAGCTGCCACCTTCACCAAGGACTCGCCAGTCTCCTTCTCGAACCTGACTTCTCGTCTTAATTTCAGGCCCGTATTTTTAGTGGCTGCTTGGCTGGCTGAGCAAACTCAACAAAGTCCAAAATAGTCCCCTTTCAGGACTTTTCTGAGCATGATGCAAAATCCAGAAAACAGAAAAAAGCTGATAAATTCAACTACATGCAATCTCAAAGAATGTATGCGTGGCAGAAAATGTAAACAACAGACAAATCACAGACGGGGGTGGGGGGTATTTATAACTAATAACACAGAGGGCTCATTCCCAAATATGTGGAGGGTTCCACAAATCAATAAGAAAAGCAAACAGTGGGGCGCCTGGGTGGCTCAGTCATTAAGCGTCTGCCTTCGGCTCAGGTCATGATCCCAGGGTCCTAGGATCGAGCCCCACATTGGGCTCCCTGCTCTGCGGGAAGCCTGCTTCTCCCTCTCCCACTCCCCCTGCTTGTGTTCCCTCTCTCGCTGTGTCTCTCTCTGTCAAATAAATAAATAAAATCTTAAAAAAAAAAAAAAAAAGAAAAGCAAACAGTGACCGAAAAGAAAAATGGACGATGGACATAAAGAAGGTTCACACAGAAAGAAATTCAAATGATCAAACATGCGAATGTACTTAACCTCATTCATAATGAGAAAAAATGACAATGCAAATCACACCAAGAGACAGTTTTTAACCTAGCAGGCTGGCAGAGGTCGGCATGTGGGACAGCCCAGGTTGCGGGGGGGGGGGGGCAGCCGGGCGGGGGCCAGGGTGCATGAGTGCACACGGGCATCACCCCCACGAGAAGCAATTTGGCCATGTTTATCAACATCATAAATGCAGGAACCCTTTGACCCAGCACCTCCACTTTTAGGAATTTATTCCACAAATTTACACAGTGAGACTATTCACTGCAGCATTATTTATAACAGCAAAAGCCTGGAAACAATCTAAGTACCCATCAAGAAGAGACTAGTTAAAGAAAATACAGTAAGACCATATGATGGGGGCGCCTGGGTGGCTCAGTCGTTAAGCGTCTGCCTTCCACTCAGGTCATGATCCCAGGGTCCTGGGATCGAGCCCCACATCGGGCTCCTTGCTCTGCAGGAAGCCTGCTTCTCCCTCTCCCACTCCCCCTGCCTGTGTTTCCTCTCTCACTGTGTCTCTTTGTCAAATAAATAAAATCTTAAAAACAAAACAACAACAAAAAAACCCCACCATATGATAGAAGACCCTGAATCCATAAAAGGGAATGAGGATGCTTTCTAGGGACTAACAGGAAATTAATCTAGAATACATTAAGTGGAAAAGGCTAGGTCCAGCTCAGCCAATGTTATCCTACTCTTTACAGAAGAGGAGTGAAGGATACATGATGTACTTCTGTCCACACACACAAACTATCTCTGGACAGACCCACAATCTGGAGATTGGTGGGTAGGTGTGGAATATAGACTTTCACTTTATTTTTTAAAAAAAGATTTGATTTATTCATTTAAGACCAAGACAGAGAGAGAGAGAGAGCATGAGCAGGGGAAGCAGCAGAGGGAGAGGGAGAAGCAGACTCCCTGCTGAGCCAGGAGCCCTATGCGGGGCTTGATCCCAGGACCCAGAGATCGTGGCCTGAGCCAAGGCAGATGCTTAACCGTCTGAGCCACCCAGGTACCCCCAGACTTTTCACTTTAAACCCTCTGTGACTCTTGGGACACCTGAGTGGCTCAGTGGGTCGAGCGTCTGCCTTCGGCTCAGGTCATGATCCCAGGGCGCTGGGATCGAGTCCCGCATCGGGCTCCTTGCTCGGCGGGGAGCCTGCTTCTCCCTCTGCCTGCCGCTCCCCCTGCTTGTGCTCTCTGACAAACAAATAAATAAAAATCTAAAAAAACCCCTCTGTAACTCTCTAATTTGGAACCAAAATATAATAATTTCTAAATGAAACAAATTAAACATTTCCTCTCCGCGCCCCCCAACCAATCCTGCCCCCCGAGCCTGGGCCACTCTTTCCCTATATTCCTCCCATGCAGACACCAACGCCTCGCCACCTCTCCCTCACCACCTCTGCTCCTCTGTAAGTGGCAGCCATCCCAGGCCTGGCACCGCCTACTGGTACCCCTTGCACCTCCTGGAAAGGGATGCAGGGCACCGGGCTGTCACTTCGGCTTACTCGTGGTCTCTGTCCACTGAGGGGACCCACAGGCCCTCCTTGGCCCTGGGAACTCTCATGCGGGGAGTCTGCCTGTCCTGGTCTCCTGGTCTGTGGACAAACCCTGTGACGCAGAGGTTAGAAGAAGGTCCAAGAAGGCATCTGTCCGTCTCCCGAACCACATCCCTTCTGCACTCCACTCGGGGAAGGTTCAAATTCTCACCCACAGAAAGGAGGAACAACCCTACAAGCCCACATGCCTACAAGCTACTCTGGGCCACACAACGTGGCAGGTCCCTGGATTCCCTGCCCCCTAAGTTATTCCTGATGTTTAGCCCCAGAGGCCTCCAACTCTGACGTGCATAAAGGTCACCTGGGGAGCCACTCACAAGAATGCAGTTTTGGGGGTTCCATCATCAGAGACTGTGGTTCTGTAGGTGTGGAGTCTGAGAACCTGCATTTTTAATGGGAGCCGAGGGCCCTGTGATGAAGATGGAGTGTAGATCTGAGTTTCAGAAACCAGCCTATTGCCCTCTGGACACAAGTCAAATTCCTTAGTAGGGATGGAGAACACCAAGTAAAACGGATGAAGACTCCTAGTATCTCTCTTCTCTGGGCGAAGTTCCCAGAACAGACTTTGCCTCAGGAGCGAACACATGGCCATTCCCAAATGGGACCAGCAGGCTCCCTGGGGGAAGGGCCCTGCCTGCTGCTGGCCCTTGGTACTCAGACCAGCAACACCCACCTGGTATGATGCGAGCTGCCCGGGGTCATCGCGGCCTCAAAGGGACTTGCATCTTTGGGTCCCAGAAAAGAAACTTCAGGAAAGGACTTAAATTGATGGTGGAAGGGACGAAACTTCCTGAAACACAGAGAACTTCCATTTTGAATACCGTGGGGGGCAGGGAGAGGGGAAGGGGGGCCCGCCCAACCCCCCAGAATCCCAGTCCTGATAAAGTGGCCTCTCCCCCACACAACTCCTCAGTTCTAAAACCAAACCTTCCCCAGCCTTCCTTGTGAGACTGATAACGCTCCCCCTGGCTACTCATCAAGCCCATTTACCCTCCCTGCCTCATCTGAGCAAAGTGGAATATGTGGTATTAGCCCATTTGACAGAAGAGGAAACGAAGCCCAAAATGTTCTGTGACTTGCCCAAGAGCTCACGACTGGTAAGTGGTCGAGACCAGGCAACAAGCCAAATCTCCCGACTCCTGATCCATCTTTCCACTTTGCTTCCTGACCCTGACCACCTCTGAGGACTCTAGCCTGGCAGACCTAAATGGAGGAATGTTTAGATGAGAACAGTGACTTTCCTATTCCGCGAAGAGGAACGTCTTTGCTCTGGGCTGCTCCTCGGTACCACCCGAGGGGAGGTATTCTGAATGGAAGAGAGAAGCACAGTGAAGGTTCTGGGTAGTCAGACCTATACTGAATGGTTCTGGTGGCTTGCCTCAAGTTGCTCATATTCAAGAGACTTCCAGAGCCAGGGGTGGTGACCTGGGGACCCCGAGCAAAGCCTGATGCGGTAGCTGGGAGGCACGCCGTGTTTGGCAGGAGCAGCCTGTGCTCAAGAGGGGAGTGAGGGCCACGGGCCTCTGGGGGCGGGCAAGGTGAGCCCTGTGGCCTCGGGGTGGATTAATACATGCGTCTCCTTGGGCCCTTAAGGAGAGGGAGGTGCCCTTCACGGCCCCGGTACCCCACTTTCTTCCTCTTCAATGTTCTGTTTCTGCCCAGAAGGCTGCAGAGTTGAGGTCGGTGAGGTTATGGGGCTTCAAGAGAGCTCGTAAACAGAAGCATAAGAAAGCTCGTCTCCACTCTTGCCTATGCTGCCAGGGGCGCCCCAACACGTGTACGCCCCCCCATAAGTGACGTGTGCCAGCCACATGCAGTGCGACACTGGGGCGCTGGCATGTGTACGAGCCATGACCACTGTGTTTAACTGGTAGTGAAGGGGTGGGGTGGAGGACGTGCACCCCCTCACCCCACTGGAACTGGAGAACAGAGTACCTCATTATCTCCCTGCGTCCCCTCCACTCATTTCTGGGCCACCAAAGCCAAGTCTCTCCTGTGTTCAGGCACCAAGAAGGAAACCTAGGTCCACCTGGAGGACAGGCAGGCACGCCAGGCTTCCGGCATTGGGCCTTTCAGCTGCCCTGCCTGAGGCTAAAGGACCCAGAAAGCTCTGGTCCCAGGAGTCTCTGCTGGGTTCACATGGGCTTCTTCTTTAAAAACAAAACAAAACAAAGCCCAAACCCCAAACCAACTTTTAATTTTGAGGTCACTATAGATTCACAGTTTTTGAACTAGTACTTATTGAAGAGTCAGTGATAACCAAGGTGACTAACAGCTCATAGGTTATCACCCATGTGCCCCTCCTGCTCTAGAAAGAAGGGGCCCTACTGGGGGACAGACAGGGCAGAGCGGGGAGGACACCAGGCAGGACAGGCAGGACACGTGGATTCTGGCCTTGGGCTGAGCTTCATGGGCAACATGGCTGTATACAAGTCCCTTAATTTCTCTGACCTCAGTTTCCCCACTAGGAAAAGGATGGGCTCTCCTCATGCCAGTCTTTCCCAGGCCCTCACGAGATAACAGGTGTCAGCAAAGGGTTTTGCACAGCCAAACAGAAAGGCTTCCAGTAGGGGCGCCTGGGTGGCTCAGATGGTTAAGCGTCTGCCTTCGGCTCAGGTCATGATCCCAGGGTCCTGGGATCGAGCCCCCCGTCGGGCTCCCTGCTCGGCGGGGAGCCTGCTTCTCCCTCTGCCTCTCTCTCTCTCTCTCTGACTTTCATGAATAAATAAATAAAACATTAAAAAAAAAAAAAAAAAAGAAAGGCTTCCAGTACAAGATGGTTTGACAAGGGACTCGCCAACACCAGCCCGAGCACCCTGGCTTCAGCCAAGATGACGGTTACTAGCGCCGTCCGGGGCCAGCACGGATTCGGTAGTGAGGGTCAGTGTGTGTTTGGCACAGGCTGCTGCTGCCAAAGGGAGCATAAACTCTATTTAGTGATCAGGAAGCTTCCATAAAGGACGTGCCCTGTCTCCAGAAGGCATCTTTAGGAGGCGGTAATAGGTGGTATAACCATTTTTCTGTGCTTGATGCCAGCCATCTTCTGCTTCCCTGTTGATTGACTCCCAGGGTAGAGGAGGAAAAAATGTGGTTTTCTAACCTAGGCAAAGGAGGAGCAATGAGCCTGGGTGGGACACGGGAGCTCCTAAAAGCAGAGCATTAAAAGGAGGTAATGCACACTCAGGGTCACTAACCTCTGACTCACGACCAAGAGGAGGGCCAACTGTGCAATGTCACCTTCAGAGGCTCCTCCTGGTCTGTGGGAGACTTCTCCATGACAGAGGGAGAGAGCGGCTTCTGGGGAAGACGAAGGTGGAGGGCTGAGGGGCTCCATGACCCCCACATCAGCTTGGGGCCCCTGAGTGCCTGTCCTCCGTGCAGGCCTGGTGGGGCTGAGGGGAGAGAGAGGGGCCCCCCCACCACTCACCTGCTCTCATCTTCGATTTTGAGGAACGGTGCCTTCAGCCTGGCCACTGGAAAGGAAACGCGCACACATGAGCCATCTGTCGGCTCCAGTGCAGGGCCCGTACCACACGCACAGGAAACGCTCAGAGAGGCGAGGCTCTGCCAAGGTCTAAGAGCCACGCGGAACCAGAGCCCACGCCACCCTGAAGTGCGCCTTTCCGTTTGGCTGAGGTCAGGCACCCACCCCCATCTCCTCTGGCCTCTACCCAGGGTGCGAGAGGGAGGTCCCCTACTGGGGAGAGGCCGCAGGGTGCCATCCACCCCAGAGCAGGGCACAGGACCCTGCCGTGTGTGGGTTCTGGAGGCCGTCAGCCGAGGGTTAGAAACCTGCCCACAGGGCAGAACTCAGCCCCAGCTCGTTTCCGCTAAATGCCTTCGGTCCTTCCCTGACCTTCCCTCCTGCTGTCTCAGAATCCCGAGGGGTCTGAGAACACTCCCAGGAGGAACACTTCAGGAGAATCCTGGGCTTTTTGTGGGAAAGCAGGGAGGAAGAGAGCTGAAGAGTGTTTATGGATCATAGCAGGAGGGCAGTTAAAAAAAAAATACCAAAGGTGAAATCTGGATCCTGGATAACAGGGCAAAGGGCTGCTGGGAAGACGAACTTGCTCAGTTAATCAAGAAATTCATCCACTATGAGCTAGTTATTCACACAGTTTACAAGATCTCTTAGGTATTAAGAACCATTTCTACTTCCCACAGAAGGCCTGTCAGAAGGGCAGCCAAAGGGGAGAGGGGTGGAAGGATGGGTTAGTCTGGTGATGGGTATTAAAGAGGGCATGTTCTGGGCGCCTGGGTGGCTCAGTTGGTTAAGCGACTGCCTTCGGCTCAGGTCATGATCCTGGAGTCCCGGGATCGAGTCCCGCATCGGGCTCCCTGCTGAGCAGGGAGTCTGCTTCTCCCTCTGACCCTCCCCGCTCTCGTGCTCTCTATCTCATTCTCTCTCTCTCAAATAAATAAATAAAATCTTAAAAAAAAAAAAAAAAGAGGGCATGTTCTGCATGGAGCACTGGGTGTTATGCACAAACAATGAATCACGGAACACTACATCAAAAACTAATGATGTAATTAAGGTATGGTGATTAACATAACAATAAAATTTTTTTTTTTAAAAAAAGGGAGCATAAACTCTATTTAGTGATCAGGAAGCTTCCATAAAGGACGTGCCCTGTCTCCAGAAGGCATCTTTAGGAGGCGGTAATAGGTGGTATAACCATTTTTCTGTGCTTGATGCCAGCCAGCTTCTGCTTCCCTGTTGATTGACTCCCAGGGTAGAGGAGGAAAAAATGTGGTTTTCTAACCTAGGCTAGTTTTCTTGGCAGTATACTCTGAACTTTTAAGGTAATAGGAAATAAAAACACAAATACTGGATGCTTTGAAAAAAAAAAAAAAAAAAAGAAGGGCAGCCAAGGCAGGCTGGGAGCCCCGGGTGGCCCCAGCAGCCCCTGGACACCCCCCCCAACCACCCCGCCCCCCCCAGGGCTGGCGCCCCCCCCCTCAGACCCGCTCACGGCTCCGCCAGCGCCCAAGCAAAAAGCAGCCTCGCTCCTCGCAAGGCATCAGCCCCCATTAATTACTTTTTGGGGGCGATTTCTTGTCTTTCTAATTAACTGAGACAGTGATTAAAATCAATTCCCCCACAGATTTCCTTGAATTTTGAACACGAGAGGTGCCAAGTGACTTTTCTTAGCTCCTGCTTGTGCACGAATAAATGCCACTTAAAGAGCATCTTTGGGAGAAACATCCAGGGGGAGAAACTCTCTTGCGGTCCAAGAGGGGCCGGGAGCCGGGCTGTCAATCTACCGGTTTGTCAATTTCAGGGAGTCTGGCATTTGGGAGAGTGGTAGGCAGCTGTCACACTGCCCACCCCAAACCGCTCCTGAATCAGAGGAAAAGGAAGGCAAACTTCACTCAGTGCCCAGGAAGTGGCAGCGGCCGCATGAGCTCTTGGCACGAAGGAAAAGCTCCGGCCGGGCAGCTCTGGGCTTGCTCACCGATACCCTCCTCCCGCCCTCTCGTCTCCAAAGCTCAGGCCCTGCAAACACAACAGGGCAACACAACCTGGACTCACTTCCTGCCGAAGAAAAGCGAGCAGATGCTGCCACAGAGGGAGCCGTGGGGAAGCGTTTAGGAGGGAGGGACTGCAATTAGATGAGCAGAGCTACGACACTGACCTTTTCGCGTTCTTGACTCTGCTGGACACGTTCCCTAAATGGAAAGGGAAAATAGGTTAAGGATTCGAGGAAGCTAGAGGGTCGAGGAAGCGGGCCTGGGGAGGCGAGTCACTGTGAGTCTGCCCCACTTCGCTTCCTGCGGTCGGCTGGGCCCTGAGCAAGGGCAGACCTGACACAATGGCTCCCTCTGCCTCCCCAGGGACGCGATGGGTGGCGAGCCCTGTGTGCGCATCTCAGTGGCAGCTGACTTTGTGGAGGGAACGCAGGGCACAGCGAAGAGCAAGAGCTCCAGGGCCCCCGGGCCTGGGTGCAGGCTGGCGCTGTGCCGCCTGGACTGTGAGCGGCACCCACCCGCCTCGCCGACGTAGCCACGATGTACAGACAAATGCAAAGGGAGGAGCTAATAGACCTGACGCACAGCAGGTGCCCAGACACCTTGCATTTTCTAGGCACTGCTGCCGTTCCAGGTCAGCTTACAGGACAAGCGTGAAGAGCACGCCTCTCGCTTTCCTGTGCCCTGTGTTGTGTATTTGGACCCCGTTGGTCAAAACCAATGTTTAGGTCAAGGTCAAACAAAGCTAGTATTACAAACTAAATGGAAAAAAATAAGAAATCAGGTAGAGTTCGGGGAGGGGGTGGCAGAGATCCAGTGGGTCCATGACTATGTGTACCCCTGGGCCCACAGAGGTTCTGGATTCTCCTCCAGGCCACACCTCCAGGGCCAACATGACCCAAAGCAGCTTTCCCTATCTCCTTGCATATCAGCAGACTGCACCCAGAACTCACTCTGGAAGACCCCTAAGTACCTATAAAATAGATTATTAAGTGAACAAAGCAAAGTAAAAATACCGTGCATTTGCGTAAAAGGGAGGAACTTCTGACCCATCTGCTCATATATGCATGGACCCTGGGAGGATACCTGAGAAACCGTTCATACTGCTTATCTCAGGGAGGGAGCTTGGTTGCTGGGGAAGAGAAGAAGTTGCAGGGGAGAGAGACTTTCATTGTACAGCCTTTTGAATGGTGAATAATGCAAATCTAGTTAACAGCAGCAGCAGAAACCCAAAGACTCCCAGACCAGAGGGTGCGGAGCAAGGGGGCGCTGAGGCAGGGGGCTCCATGTGGTAGAGTGGTTCGCTCCCATGGTTGGTCCTGCTCCTGGGTGCCAGGCCCTCAGTGGACCTGGAAGGCTTAATCCTTCCTTAGATTCAGGCTGGGTGGATACCGTGGCTTGAAAAATCAGCCTGGGCTCTCTTGATGTATGGTACACACAGTTCTAACTCCAGCAAAGGAAGGAAAAGCCAAATAAGAATTTGGAAGGTGACAGCTCTTTTAAACCGCAACATCCCCTGCCCCCACCGATGCAATCTGCAGGCTCATTCCTGGGCCAAGAGCTGGCCCCAGAACGGCAGCCTGGCCAGCAGGCTGTGAACACTGCTGTTTTATCTAGGCCAGGACTACCCACAGGCAGTCCACGGCCCAGGCCACGGTGCATGCCTCAGTGGACCATGGGAGATTTGCAGGTAGCACAGGAGGAGAGGACAGGGCAATGAGAGGCTGTGGACACAAGGGCCGTGCTGATGACGGAGAGGCTGCACTCCTCGTACTTTCTCCAGGATGGCCAATTAGACATGGCTCGCCTGGGTCGGGGATTTACCGAAGCTGTCACAGACTTCACCACTGCAGACTGTCCATTTCCCTTCAGTTCAGCAGGACGACCTACCTCTGGCTTCTTCTTTGGCCCTTGTTTCTTCACACACAGAGTATCAAGAGACAGCTGCTGCACGTGCATCAGCATTTCTGTGGAGGAAACAGAGGGCTGTGGCCAAAGGCTCCCACTCCTCCTCTCCACAGCACGGCCCCTTCTTGGGGCTGGGGGCTCAACTTCTCACGGACCTGGCCCACTGGATCACACCAGCCTTGCCTGCCACCTTCTGGCTATGTGTCACCTCTGCACCTGCTGATAATAAAGAAAGGGCTGGGTCCTCTATCCTTGGAGAAGTACGTAAGCTGGCTTCACGCTATTCTGTGGCACTGAGTACAACTCTCAAACAGCAGCTGCCTTACGGCTCTCAAGGGCTTTATGGTACCACTGAAGAGCTGCTCCCGAGGGGGGACACCAGCCATGTGATTTACTCAGACGCAGCCTTAGATGCAAGGCCCAGCAGGAGCTTCCCTAATACACAGGAAGGCAGGAAATTAGACCACGTCAGAAATGGCTGATTTTCCAGTGACGACGGGAGCCTCCCACATCCCAGGCCAGGACCTTCCTGAGCGCAGTTCTCAAATGCCCTCACAGATCTCAGGCTGGATCTGGATCAGCCCCCTACACTGTTATTAGGAGAAAACCCTAGACTCAGAGTGGAGCTGGGTATGAGGGCCAGTCACTGCCGCCAATTCAGGACAGCTCTTCTAATGTAAATTTATGACAACCTGCAAATAGGTGGTTACAGTGTGAGACAACCCTACATAAAAGAAAGAACATGAAAAAAAAATTTTTTTAAAGATTTTATTTTTGGGGCACCTGGCTGGCTTGGTCAGTGGAGCATGCGACTCTTGATCTTGGAGTTGTAAGTTCAAGCCCCACACTGGGTACAGAGATTTCTTAAAATAAAATCTTTTATTATTTTTTATTTTATTTTATTTTTTTAAAGATTTTATTTATTTATTTGAGAGAGAGAGAGAGAGAGCATGAGAAGGGGGAATGGCAGAGGGAGAGGGAGAAGCAGGCTCCCTGTTGAGCAGGGAGCCCGACGAGGGGCTCGATCCCAGGACCCTGAGATCATGACCTGAGCCGAAGGCAGACGCCTAACTGACTGAGCCACCCAGGCGCCCCTATTTTTATTTACTTTTTTTAAAGATTTTATTTAGGGGGTGCCCACAAATACAGGAATCCACCTGGGTGGATTCCTGTATTTGTGAAACAGGATCACACCACCAGCTGGAGAGCTGTAGCTCAGGCAAACAAAGCAAACAAAACAGCATCTCCCAGCACCCGCGCCCTGCTATCACCACTGCTGGTCCACGCCCCCCACCTTTGTGGGTCAACACAGCGAGTGAGCGCATTTGGTTTTCAGCTAGCTTACACTGGCTGACGTCCCTCGAAGAGCGGATGCTCCCAGTCAGTCGCCAAGTCCCCCCCACAGAAGCCCTGGGCAGAAACGGTACCGTCCACGTGCAGGATCCTCACTCCCCAGGCGCGGGCACTGGTCAGGAGACTGCTTCTCCCGCCACCTCCCCTGCTGCCACTCTCCTGGAAAAATGACGCAGTCAGGCAGGAGTGAGAGACCCCCCCAAAGCCTGACTGGCTCCGGGTCACCCCACGAAGGGACATCGTGGGAGAGTCTACCCCTGTTCTCGCCGGAGGGGCAGACCGCTGCTTCAGCCACTTGTGACCTGGAAGCAACAGAGGCTTCTCAGAGGGCCGTCCGTCAGGAGGGCCTCTGTGAGCCACGCGCTCAGCACACAGCAAGGGCCCGAGAGACAGCAGCGACAGTCGCTGTCCTCAAGCAGGAAGCCGTGCCCGCCTCAGGCTGTCCCTGCCCCGCCGCCGCAGGGCAGCAGCACCACCTTCCCCCGCCGCAGCCGCTTCTCCGTGTCACTTTACCTGCTTCTCTCACAAGATCACCCTAACTCCTCCTCCCACTACTTAACTTTAATGGCTCTGGATCTCGCAAAAGGGGTAAACAGCTACTTATAAAAGATGTGCGAAGTCTGGCTTATGTGCAGTGCAGACACGTCCCCCGGCATCCCTCCAAGGTGCTCTTGCTAGCTCTGGAGATGGAAGGATCGGGAAGTCAAATCCAGGCTCTACCACTGTCGCCCTGGGGGAACTCTGGACAAATTGCTTCACTTCTCTGAGCTCTACTTCCTCATTCGTAAGAAGGAAATAAGGACGATCCATGTCACAGTTGTGCATTTTGTGGCAGAACTGCAGAAGACCCTCGGGAGAAAGGTTACGTGCCAGAGGCGCCCGCCTCCCTCGGCTCACCTGGTTTCTGATGGCCTTCTGCAGTAGCTCCTTGCCTCTGCTCCTGGGCACCTGCCAGGAAGAGAAGAACCCTGAGGTGCGCTCTGCGGCCCCCCTGTGCACCGGAGTTCCACGCAGGCGCCGGTGAGGTCTTGGAGTCCTGCCTCTCGGAAAGCTGGGAGCAGTGACAGCTGAGGAGCAGCAGAGTGAGAGCCTAGAGAACTTTTTGGAGGAAAGGTAAAGCCACACACAATTCCGGGTCGCCCACAGGTAGCTGCAGCTTGGACCTGGGTGGAGAAGGGCGTTCTGCATTTACCCAAGGTCAAAGTGTCACCAGTGTTCTAAGACCTCTCTCTAAGAGTCTCCGCACCCCCAGCAGAGAAGCCTGCGCCAATTTCAACAAGTCCTCCCTGGTTTACAGAGGACCTTCCTATTGTTTTTGAACCTCTGACACGGAAGTCCTATAAAAAGCGAAACATATCACAGAAGGATAGCATGGGGATAACGAGTTGCTGAGGTTTTTAGATCCAGAGCTATGATAAAATAGTTGCAGTCCCTGAATTCAAATGAGAGATTAAATTAAACCAGATGAAACTAAAGCTGCAGACTGCCCATAAGGGCTCACCGAGGCTTCCTTCCTTTGTTCAGAGAACACACCTTTCCTACCCAATGAGGTTCTTACCGAGTCTGCAGGCTTCTGTGAAGGCCTGGTGTGGCCGCCCTTCGGATGGGCCATGGACAGTGTCTGTCCTCTGACCTCGCTGGGGCTGGGGCAGCCTCTGGGGCTTGTCCCACTGCTCTCTGCTTTCGCCTCTCTGCGGCTGGACACGATGTAACTTACTTCTTTGCTCAGAAAACCCTCAATTACCTGAAACCAGATCACAGAGGTGGCTGAAAACCAAAATGCAGATGTAGAATCATCAATTTTGAGAGGTTGGGGAAGGAAATCTTGGCTGCTAGAAGTTTCAGAATCAATGTCTTTAAATAGACCAAATGCAGTTCTGTACCGAGCCCCTAAGAAGACATCATCCTGAAACATAATAGGGTTTATATATATATATTATACAGGTTTTTGTCTCCAGAACTGCTGCTCCTGACCCAGCATCAGAAGGCCACAGGCTTTGTTATTTGACCAGTTTGAGTCTGCACAGAGCAAGAGCTCCCTGACGGCGCCCGACAGGATTAGGGGTAGCTTAGTTAGGGGCGCCTGGGTGGCTCAGTCGGTTAAGCTCAGGTCATGATCCCAGGGTCCTAGGATCAAGTCTCACGTCAGGCTCCCTGCTCAGCTGGGAGCCTGCTTCTACCTCTCCCGCTCCGCCTGCTTGTACCCTCTCTCTCTTGTTCACTCTTTCCCTTAAATATAAAATAAAATAAAATAAAATAAAATAAAATAAATAAAATAAAATAAAATAAAAAGAGGGCACCTGGGTGGCTCAGTCGGTCAAGTGTCTGCCTTTGGCTCAGGTCATGATCCCAGGGTCCTGGGATCAAGTCCCGCATTGGGCTCCTTGCTCAGCGGGGAGTCTGCTTCTCTCTCTACCCCTCCTCCCTGCTCCTGATCTCTCACATACATAAATAAAATCTTTGAAAAAAATTAAAAAGAGGATGCCTGGATGGCTCAGTCGTTAAACATCTGCCTTCGGCTCAGGTCATGATCCCAGGGTCCTGGCATCGAGCCCCACATGGGGCTCCTTGCTCAGCGGGAAGCCTGCTTCTCCCTCTCCCACTCCCCTTCTCCCACTCCCCCCTCTCCCACTCCCCCTGCTTGTGTTCCCTCTCTCGCTGTGTCTCTCTCTGTCAAATAAATAAATAAAATCTTTTAAAAAAATTAAATTTTTTTTTAAAATTAGAAAGAGTAGCTTAGTTAGGCCATGGCTTTCCTGTGAAGACACACTGGGGCATTCAGACACTGCACCTGTGATCTTGACCACACTCCAAAAGGAGCAAAAATATGAATCAAGAAAGGGTCTGGCCACTACTCAGCTGCACAGGTATCTGCTCATCCTATCTGTAAGCTCCTCACAGGCACTGAGAGGGTCTGACTCATCTTTGTATCCCAAGGGCCCAATGTGGTGCCTGAGAAACAAGGATATTTAAGTCATGTGTGTGGGGAGTAGAAAAGAGGGACATAAACAGGGGCGAGGTGGTGGATGCTTCATGACCCACTCTGTAGGGAAAAAGCCCTGCTTTGTAGCATGTGCCGATTTCTGGGGGGTAAACACTCCCACCGAGGCTGATTTCAAGCTACCGACATGATGTACTGAATGTGGAACTAGAAGGAGATGCTGACAGTTGGCTCCACCTCCAGCGCACCACTAAAAATAAGGCTGGACGACGGCCCTCTCGAAAGGGTGACTGGATGGGAAACGTGGCACTGAACTTAAGAAAACAACAACAACAACAACAACAAATGTTGAGTTCCTCAAAAAGCTAAACAGGATCTACCACACCACCTGGCAATTCTGCTTCTAGGTATGCACCCCCAAGGAACTGGAAACAGGGACTTGACCAGATGCTTGTACACCCAAGTTCGGTGCAGCATTATTTGTAACAGCCAAAAAGCGGAAATAACCCAGGCGACCGACAGATGAATGGGTGAGCAAAATGTGATATATACATTCAGTGAAATATTGTTCAGCCAGGACATGAAGTTCTGGACACAGGCTACAACATGGATGAGCCTGGGAAAGAGTATGCTGAGATAAGCCAGACACAAAAGGACGATTATTCGAGATTCCACTGATAGGAGGCCTCTTGAATAGGCAAGTTCAGAGAGACAGAATGTAGCTGTGAGTGGCAGGGGCTGCAGAAAAGGTAAGTGGGAAGTTCTTGCTTACTGGTTGCAGAGGGTCTGTGTGGGGTGATAAAAACTGGGGAAATGGTGGTGAAGGTCGCCCAGGCACGTGCATGTAATTCATGCTGAGAACCGTACACTTGCCAATGATTAAAATGGCCCATTTTATGCTATATACATTTTACCACAATTAAAAAGAACCTTTAAAGGTATGGCTTGAGTGAGTGTATCTACCTTCTGTAACATGGCAAAAACAGACGTTAGAGGGTGGGAGGAGGGCAAGGATTTTCCTGTAGAAACGCAGTCGATGCTTTCACGGCTGCACAGCACTCCCACCCCAGTATGCCTACTGCCGTCAGGAGGCAGAGCCCACTTTTTCATCGCCTTGAATCGGACTCCTTTCGAACAATACAATGTAGAGAAAGACGCTGTAGAGCCTAAGCCTCAAGAGGCCTTGTAGCTTCTCCTTTCACCTTGGAAAGCTACATGAGATCGCCATGTAAACAGGCTGGTTCAGCTTCCCGTATCTACATATGATATTATACATTCCCACAACATACGTAAGAAACTTCTCAAACGACACATGAGAAGCCATATAGAGGCAGCCAGCACCAACTATCAGATGTGTAAGCGAGGCCAGCTTTGGTCCTTCCAGCCCAGCTGACCCTCCATCCAAATGCAGCTGCAGGAGTGAGTCCCGACGACACGAGCAGAGAAACCGCCCAGCCAATCCACAGTGTCGTGAGAAATAAAAACTCTTTCCATCATGTCCATGGCTATTAAGGAAACCAGTTTTGTTTTCTTTTGTTTAAGATTTTATTTATTTATTTGAGAGAGAGAGTGAGAGAGCGCTTTCACGCAAGCAGGTGGTGGGAGGACAGGGGCAGAGGGAGAGAGAGAGAATCTTAAGCAGGCTCCATGCCCAGCATGGAACACAACACAAGGCTTGACCTCACGACCCTGAAATCATGATCTGAGCCGAAATCAAGAGTTGGATGTTCAGGGCGCCTGGGTGGCTCAGTCGTTTAAGTGTCCAACTCTTGATTTAGGCTCAGGTCATGATCTCAGTTGTGAGATCAAGCCCCGTGTTGGGTTCCCCACTCAGCTGGGAGTCAGCTTCTCTCCCTCTCCTTCCGCCCCTCCCCTGGCTCACGCTCATGCACTGCTCTCTTTCTCTCTAAAATAAATGAATCTTTAAAAAAAGAGAGAGAGAGTTGGATGCTCAACCAACTAAGCCACCCAGGCGCCTCAATAACTTGTTTTATGCTCCAGTTCTAGGGTGGTTTTTTACACAGTAAAGGCTAAATGATAGAACAGACTAAAAGTTCAAAAGGTAATTTGGGGCCAGTTTGGCTGTATAATCGTCATTTGGTACATTCTCCACTGCTGAGTTTCCATATCCCTGAGCTTCTGTTCCTTTGACAATCCTCTGCATTCCAAGCTTATTCAAGTCATTTCCCCAGCTGCCCGCCTCTTTGGGGCCAAGCACCATCATCCTATTCTCTAAACACTGCTTACTAAGAGTACTACAGGACACACATGCCTTAAAAATATTTTAAAGGACTCAAACACGGCAAATGCTTTTTACCCAAAGTTTTTTCTACCAGTGTTATTTAAAAGAGCTAAAATTTAGAAATAATCTCAATGTCCATAGGGTAACAATTCAGTAAACTAATAATCCGCTCAAAAATATTATATTCTCATTACAAATAATGTAAATGAGGGACAATAAAGATAGGACAGTGCTAATGCTTTAAGGTTGTGGGCAAAAAGCTGCTAATCAAACATGTATTCATGATCATAGCTACACAGAAAATGAGCATAAAAAATAAAGGAATGGGGGGCACCTGGGTGGCTCAGTCGTTAAGCGTCTGCCTTCGGCTCAGGTCATGATCCCAGGGTCCTGGGATCGAGCCCCGCATCGGGCTCCCTGCTCGGCGGGAAGCCTGCTTCTCCCTCTCCCACTCCCCCTGCTTGTGTTCCCTCTCTCGCTGTGTCTCTCTCTGTCAAATAAATAAAATCTTTAAAAAAAAAATAAATAAATAAAGGAATGGGGCACCTGGATAGCTCTGTTGGTTCAGCGTCTGACTCTTGATTTCAGCTCAGGTCATGATCTCAGGGTTGGGAGATAGAGCCCGGTGTGGGGCTCTGCGCTGGGCATGGAGTCTGCTTAAGATTCTCTCTCTCCCTCACCCTCTCCTCCCACCCCACTCTAAAAAAGAAAAAAAATAAAAAAATAAAAATAAAATTTTAAAAAGGGAAAAAGAATAGAGACAGAAGTAGATGAATGTTTACCCAGGTTGGGGGTGTTGACGAAAAATTGGGAGTGACGGACAATGGGTAGGGCTTCTTTTTTGGGGTGATGAAAATGTTCTAAAATTGACTGTGTATTCACATAGCTTACATATCTCTGTGAATACACTAAAAGCCACTAAAAAAAACCCATTTTATTTATTTGAGAGAGAAAAAGAGAGAGCACAAAGGGAGAAGGATAGGGACAAGCAGACTCCCCGCTGAGTGGGAGCCTGATGTGGGGCTGGATCTCAGGACCCCGAGATCATGACCAAGCTGAAGGCAGCTGCTTAACCGACTGAGCCACCCAGGTACCTCTCACTAAAAACCATTGAGTTGTACACTTTAAATGGGTGAACTGTATGGTATACGAATTACATCTCAGTAAAGCTGTGAAAGAAAGAGAGAGAGAAAAGAGTCCAGAAGAAAATACATCAAAATGATGGTTTTCACTTGGAGCAGTTCCATGTTCTGCAAAATTTCTACAATGAACAGATAATATTTTTTCTAACTGGGAAATAAATTTAACTTTATTTTACTTTTAAATTTTTATTTATTTATTTGAGAGAGAGTGAGAGCAAGAGAGATCACAGAGGGAGAGGGAGAAGCGGACTCGCCGCTGAGCAGGGAGCCCTATGTGGGGCTCGATCCCAGGACCCTGATATCACAACCCGAGCCAAAGGCAGACGCTCAACCAACTGAGCCACCCAGGCGTCCCTAACTTTATTTTAAAAAAGGGTGGCTTTGGTAAATGTAGCCGTCCCACTGAAAATACTTGGAAGTCACAGACAGAATCTCTCTCCAGCTCCTGCCCTATAACCCACAAAGGCACATGACATCACGGGTCAGATGCAGGTTACATACCCCACCCAGCTGCTGGATGGCCCTCGTCAAAAACTGGAGACTTTTGCCGGCAGGCAGATCCAGATAAAAGGACTTTCCAGAGAAGGGCTGCTTCCCAGCGTCTGGTGAGCTCTTCCGGCATTTTTCCAGACAACTGGAAACTCCCAGCTGAGTCCCTAGAAAAGAAGGAGAAAAGGTACAAAGTGAGAAGCATGGGCTAAGAGAGTCCCGCGTACAAAGTGAGAAGCATGGGCTAAGAGAGTCCCGCGAGCCAAGCGATGCTCATCGACAGCCTCGGCATGGTGTGCCCCAGGTAGGCCCCGGGCACGTAAAGATGAATCTGAGACTAGCGTTCCCGCCCTCGTGAAGCTCAGATGTGGAGAAACCAGAACCCTCGTACGTGGATGGTGGGAATGTAAAATGGTGCAGCCACTTGCGAAAACAGTTCGGCAGTTTCTCAAAATGCTAAACATTAAGTTAACACATGACCCTGCAATTCCACTCCTAGGCATGTACCCTGAAGAAATGAAAGCGTATGTTCAGATAAAAACTTATACAAGAAGGTTCATAGCAACATGGTTCATTTAGCCAATAGGAAATAATTCACATGTAAATAAAACGGTAAGTGGAAATGTGGTGTATCCATTCAATGTAATTTTATTGGGCAATAAAAAAAATTGAGCCACTGACACCGGCCCCAACTAGGATGCTGAACCTCAAACACATGCTCAATTAGAAAAGCCGGATACAAAAGACCACATATGACTGCATTATTTTATTTTATTTTTTTAAAAGATGTTATTTATTTATTTGACAGAGAGAGACACAGTGAGAGAGGGAACACAAGCAGGGGGAGTGGGAGAGGGAGAAGCAGGCCTCCCGTGGAGCAGGGAGCCCGACGTAGGACTCGATCCCAGGACCCTGGGATCATGACCTGAGCCGAAGGCAGATGCTTAATGACTGAGCCACCCAGGAGCCCCTATTTTTATAAATCTTCTAAAACTCTTTGATTCCACGAGTTCCTGCATCGCTGCTATCTATTGCCCTGTCAGACTCTCAGTTGGACCTGCTCAGTTAAACCCTGCTTGCCCTGGTAAGATGGTGTTTTTCTTTTTCTTTGTTCCAGATCACTTATTGTCTTTCCTCATGGTATTTTCAGCTTCATATTCTTGTTTATTCCTTCAGGGTGAACCTCTGGACTCCCCATTAGACTGGGAACTATTTAGGGAAGAGATTTTGACTTACGTATCAGTATCATTCCCATAAAACCAGAGCCTGCTCTCCCGTCCTCAGCCAGCGCCTGACCTTCAGGCACTTAACTTCTGGCCCCCTAAACCTCCCTCTTCCTGAAAGTCCTAGGTACAGAGCCAGAAAATACTGGAAAGTCAGCTTGGCATTTCACAGAGAAGACTTCTGTTGTGAGTCCCTGCCTCTGCTTCTTACTAGCTGTGTAACCCTGGGCAAGTCACAATCTCTCTTAGTGTCTCCAAATCTCTATCTCTTCACTTCTGAAATAGTGATAACAATTAGTACCCATCCCCCTTGCACAGTCCATACGGAGTAAATCAAATACTGCAAATTGTGTCAGGTAATGATATTGGGGGGGATACTCAAATACTTAACCTGCACCAACCACTCTGTATGGAGACTGGCCAGAATTATCTGATTTAGCCATAGGAGGAATACCCGCTGACTGTCAGCCCGGGGCATTATTCCTTTTTTTTTTTTTTTTTTTTTTAATTTTTTTTTTTTTTGAGAGGGAGAGCACAAGCAGAGGGAGAGAGAGGGAGAAGTAGGTTCCCTGCTGAGCAAGGAGCCCGATGTGGGACTCGATCCCAGGACCCTGGGATCATGACCTGGGCCGTAGGCAGCCGCTTAACCGACTGAGCCACCCAGGCGTCCCCCGGGGCATTATTCTAACTGTAGCCATTCTGGATCCCTCCCCAATGCCAACTTCTCCAGAAGGCTTGCTTTTCTTTTCTTTCTTTTTTTATTGAAGTATAAATAACATACATTGTTACTAGTTCCAGGTGTACAACCTAATTCCATACTTTTATAGAGAGCTCTCTCAGAATTAGTCCTTTAGACTTTTAAACAAGATGATAAACACACAAGGCCCACTGACTTTCTCCACAGAAACAAATCCTAGGGAAGCCATGGAAGTGAGAAGGAATGAGACGGATGCCAGACCCGGACACCGGGGGCTGGGCGGACAGCAAGCCCAGAGCAGAAGGGTGCCAGGATGTGAAGGTGGGTGAGAGACTGGGGAGTGCTTTCTACATGTGCTGTATGGGTCACTGCCTGCCAGGGGCCAGTGCCAGGCAAGCAGCCCCGTACCCACCAGAGGCAACAGGGTCACATCGAGGCAGTGCCGGAGCCCAGCTCAGGGTGAATACACACATGTGTATGAGAAACAGGTAACAAGAGGTCAAGGGGACCGTGAGCTGGCAGGCATCTGAATGAACCTCCCTCCCGACCCTCTATCTGTCTGGTGAGTTAGGTAATTACAAATCAAGGAGACAGCTCTTGACAACAAATAGCACAAGGCACTGTGTGTGAACTGGAAGGGCACAGACTTGCTGCAAACAGGGAGTGACTGAGCCCATGTTGGAACCAGGGGCTCTCCACCTAGGGGTCGTTTTTCTCTACTGTCCCACCCTCAGTCCCGACACTCAGCGGAGGGGCAGATGACAGGGTCGAGGCTTTTGCATCTGCGTCCCAGAAGCACGTTACCAATCAGAGTGGCTGTCTCCAGGGGACATGGGCTTATAAGAAAATATGAGGCAACTAAAGAAAGCAAGTACTATAAAAGATGTTTTCTCTGGTACAGGTTGTCTATCTGTCATAAGTAATGGATCAGACAGAGAAAAGAATTTTAAAGTATAATAAATCACCTCAAAAAAGGGAGAATACTGGAGGGTGGGAGGATGGGTTAGCCCAGTGATGGGTATTAAGGAGGGCAGGTCTTGCATGGAGCACTGGGTGTTATACGCAAACAATGAATCATGGAACACTACATCAAAAACTAATGATGTAATGAATGGTGACTAACATAATAAAAAAAAAGGGAGAATACTTGAAATATAAAACAGGAATAGCAGGTAAAGAATTGGAGATAAATGACATGAAAAATACAATACTTAAAAAAACCCTCATATAATAAAAAGATAAATAATCCAACTAAAAATGAGCAATGAGGGGCACCCGGCTGGCTCAGCTGGTGGACAGTGCTGCTCTTGATCTCAAGGTCATGAATTCAAGCCCCATGTTGGGCATGTGCATACTTAAAAAATACATTAATTAAAAAAAGGGTGGGGCATTTGGGTGGTGCAGTTAGGTTAAGCGTCCTACTCTTGACTTTGGCTCAGGTCATGATCTTGGGGGGTTGTGAGATGGAGCCCCAAAACTGGCTGGGCATGGAGACTGCTTAAGATTCACTCTCCCTCTGTCCCACTGTCCCCCAACCCCTTGACTGTTTTTGAAATGTTTGTGTTAAGTCTGAAATTATTATTTTTATTAAATATTTATTTATTTGAGAAAGGGAGTGTGAGCAGGGTGGTGGCAGGAGAGAATCTCAAGCAGGCTCCCCAATAAGTGTGGGGCCTGATGTGGGGCTCGATCTTATGACCCTGAAATCATGACCTGAGCCGAAACCAAGAGTCAGACACTCAACCCACTGAGCCACTCAGACGCCCCAGTATGAAATTATTTTAAAGTGAAGAATGAAAAAGAAAAAACCCAAACCCTCAATAGGTGAGTTAAATCTTGCAACATAGTGTGAGTTGGTGGCTCAGGTGGAGGAACTCTTCCAGAAGGTATCAGGAAGAGATAAAGAAGTGGACAAGCAAGATATTAAGAAAGGCAGAGGACAGAAACAGAAGTGTGAGCAACATCACAGAGGGGCTGCAAAGGCAAAGAAAAAAAAAAAATAGAAGAAAATATTTGAAGAAATAATGGTCCGGGTTTCTGAATGCATGTGGAGGGTGAATACAAGAACTTCTGTTCCCTCCCCAAATGCCACTAAAATGACAGAGAAAGAATAAAAATGGACAAAGGCACTGGCAAGAAGATGACAATAGGCAAGAGGGAGGCCTCTGAATTGTGGAAGCTGGAAAGCAGATGGATGAGTGGAAAGCAGGGAGGAGCCCAGAGAAAGTGGCATCTGAAGCCAGCAAGAAGCTGGAGCTGAAAGGCCTGCACCTGGAGGGACCAGAGAGAGAAGGCTAGAGTGCAAGACAGGGGCTGAGAGGGGCGCCTGGGTGGCTCAGTTGTTAAGTGTCTGCCTTCGGCTCAGGTCATAATCCCAGGGTCCTGGGGTCGAGCCCCGAATCGGGCTCCCTGCTCTGCAGGAAGCCTGCCTCTCCCTCTCCCACTCCTCCTGCTTGTGTTCCCTCTCTCGCTGTTTCTCTCTCTGTCAAATAAATGAATAAAAAAAAAATCTTAAATAAAAAAAAAAAGGAAGAAGACAGGGGCTGAGAAAGAGGCTATCAGAAAGCCTTTACAACAACAACAACAAAAAAGAAAGCCTTTACAAGGAATGGATAGCAGGACACCCAGAACCCTCTCCCACCCCAGCAGCAGACTCCAGCAAAGGTTCTTCGCTGGGGGAGATTTTGGTGGAAACATTTTTGGTGGAGTGGGTGTGCTTCTAGCCAGTAGAAGCCAGGAATGCAGCTTCACATCTTACAGGGCACAGGATAACCCCCTACAACAGAATTATCTGGCCCTAAATGTCAATAGTGCTGAGAATAAAGTTCCCTGGACTAGAGGAAATGGAACACAGGCGAGAGCAGGGATAAGCCCCAGTGAAAACACAGATTAAGAGGATATCTATATACTGAGTGGTGAGACCTGTAAACCTCTTCCCCTATGGAGCTCCCAGAATGCTGACCACCATACCTATAACCCCCAGTGTGATAGTAGTAGGAGGTGTGGCCCTTGGAAGGTAGTTAGGTTTAGGTGAGATCATGAGGTAGAGTGTCCCGTCCCACCCCCCCCCGAACTAATGGGGCTGGTGTCCTTATAAGAGAGACCAGAGCTTTCGCTCTCTCCATCCATGAGTACATAAAGAAGAGGTCATGTGAACACGTATCGAGATGGTAGCCATGTGCAAGACAGGAAGAGAGCCCTCACCAAGAACTGAATCTACTGGCACTTTGATCTTGGACCACCAGTCTCCAGTAATAGGAGAAATAAATGTCTGTTGTTTAAGCCACTCAGTCTATGATGTTTTGTTATAGCAGCCTGAGCTATAAGACACCTGTCAAAATTGCCAGGTTCCAGCCTAATTACCTACAATCAAATCTACTGCTGACAACCCCTTCCAATTGGCATTTTATTGCCTTGCTTTTTTTTTTTTTAAAGATTTTATTTATTTATATGACAGAGAGAGACACAGTGAGAGAGGGAACACAAGCAGGGGGAGTGGGAGAGGGAGAAGCAGGCTTCCCGCGGAACAGGGAGCCCAATGCAGGGCTCGATCCCAGGACCCTGGGATCATGACGTGAGCCGAAGGCAGACGCTTAATGACTGAGCCACCCCAGGCACCCCTTTATTGCCTTGCTTTTAAATAAAAATGGGTAATCAAAGATCACCAGATATTTAAAGAAAGCTTCTAAAAAAGAAGATGGGGCGCCTGGGTGGCTCAGTCGGTTAAGCGTCTGCCTTCAGCCTAGGTCATGATCCCAGGGTCCTGGGATCGAGCCCTGCATCGGGCTCTCTGCTCAGCGGGAAGCCTGCTTCTCCCTCTCCCACTCCCCCTGCTTGTGTTCCCGCTCTCTGTCAAATAAATAAATAAAATCTTAAAAAAAGAAGAAGAAAAATGAAAGCTTTTAACAAGGAATCTGACTACCAAACAAACGGAAAAAAGACCTTAGAGGAAACAGAGACAATACAGGAAAGCAGAAGAAAAGAGAAAAAAGAAATACCACAAACATCTCAGAGAGATGAAGGAATGCACTGCCTTCCATAAACACATAGGCAACTATAAAAAAGGAAACCACAAAGAAGAAAAACCTTTTAGGAACTGAGAAATCTTACAGAAATAAATTTCATATAATGATTGGAAGTTAAGTTGAAGAAATCCTCCAGAGAAGAGAACAAAAGACAAATAGGTGGAAAGTGGGAGAGAAAGAGAGGAATACCAAAGAATCAGTCCATAAGATCCAATATCTGAACAATACAAAGTTCCAGAAATAGAAAAGAAAGAAAATGGAGGGGATGAATCTCACAGAAATAATGTTAACTTCCAGAACGAAAGAAAATGAGTTTCCAGACTGAAAGTCTCCACCAAGTGCCCGCTCCATGAATGAAAAAAGTCCCACATCAGGGCACATTGTCAAGAAATTTCAGGATATTAAGGAGAAAGGATTTTGGCTTCATTTCAGGCCATATTGGAGACCAGTAATTTAAAAGCCTTCCTAATACAAAATATCTAAAAATACTGGCTAAATTATAAACACAAAACCCATCTAACTGCTAAGTTCACAAAATAAATAAATAAGAGGACTCCACAAATGTCCCGAATGATGAGAAAACTGAAAACCACAGGGGTGAAAGCTAATGCTGACTGCCCTGAGGGAGTTTGTGGGCTTAAAAGAAAAGGGTTTGGGACTGATGAGTCAGATGGGCCCAGGAGATAAGGTTTTATACCTGCCTAAAGGGGGGAGTTAGAATTGAGAAATCCTGCATGAATCTAGGAGAAAAGGTAAATCAGAAAATAATCTACTCACTAAAAGAGACAAAAGGGGAATACTGTCTATATTAGCCTGGGCTCTGCGTGACAAAAGTCTTCTCTGAGAACTCATAACCATAGGCCTCCCAAGAATTTGGAATTCAAATTCACGTTACTTATGTGGTCTAAGAACCCATTACCACCACCATCAGAGAAATTAAAGTAAAAAATAATTCCAGCTTATAACATCTTTGTCATACTTCAAATAACCAAACGCAAAGCAATTCTAGAGGTTGACAGCTTAGCTCAGGGTTCCAAGAATTTCCTCAGATAAAGCATCATCAAACATTAACTCACCCTCCAACATTATAAAACACATGAAGGAAACAAACCACTGTGGGTCAGAGTCAGCAGAAATAAGAGACAGCAAAATTAGATGCCCAGGAACTTCAAATAGAATGATCAGATATAGACTACAAAATAATTACTTAAATTATTAAATGCTTTATTTCACTAAAATCAGTATTTAGGGGCGCCTGGGTGGCTCAGTTGGTTAAGCGACTGCCTTCGGCTCAGGTCATGATCCTGGAGTCCCCGGATCGAGTCCCACATCGGGCTCCCTGCTTGGCAGGGAGTCTGCTTCTCCCTCTGACCCTCCTCCCTCTCGTGCTCTCTGTCTCTCATTCTCTCTGTCTCAAATAAATAAATAAATAAATCTTTTAAAAAAATAAAAAAAATAAAATCAGTATTTAAAATAAATGTCAACTTAGAATTTTATATCTGACTGAACAATTATTCAACAGTGAGGGCAAAATAAAGGCATCTTTCTTTCTTTTTTTTCTTTTCTTTCCTTTTTTTTTTTGAGGGCAGGGGAGGGATTGAGGGAGAGGGAGTGAATCCTAAGCAGGATCCATACCCAGCATGGAGCCAGACACTGGGCTTGATCCCACAATCATGAGATCATGACCTCAGCTGAAACCAAGAGTCAGGAATCTAATGCTTAACCAACTGAGCCACCCGTTTTTCAACAAAGAACACTGAAGGCATTTTTCAAACAAAGAAAACCCATTTATCCCCAACCACTTCTTACTAAAGGACTTCGCAGAGGTGTACTTTGGGATGAAGGAAGCTAGACTCAGAAGGACTGAAATGCCAAAATTTGGCAAAAATATGTATAAATCTAAACAATCACTGACTGTATAAAACAACAATAACAATGACTAATTTGGAAGTAAAAAAAAAGACAGACAATAATCATATTGTTGCTAGACGGGGGCAGCGGTGGTTCAGAGACAGACCAGTCTAGGTGCTTATTGTGTTCAGGAGGAAGGTAGAAATACTGACAGCATCAGACTTTGCCATAGTATACTGGAAGCTACAAGAAGTGGAAAGTGGTTGAATCACTGTATTGTACACTATACTGTACATTTGAAACTAATATAACACTGGATGTTAATTATACTGGAATTAAAAATTAAAACAAAACGATTTGTACACTTAAAATAAAAAAAGTGGAACATGTCTTCAAAATTCTGGGGAAAAATGATCTTTAGCTGAACTATCATTCAAATGTAAGGTAGAATAAAGAATTGTCAGGGCGCCTGGGTGGCTCAGTGGGTTAAGCGTTTGCCTTCGGCTCAGGTCTGATCTCAGGGTCCTGGGATCGAGCCACACATCAGGCTCCCTGGTCAGCGGGGAGCCTGCTTCTTCTTCTCCCTCTGCCCCTGCCCCCACCCCCCGCCACCAGCCGCTCATGTTCTCTCTCCCTCTCTCAAATAAAAAAAAAAAAATTAAAAAAAAAAAAAAAAAAAAAGTAAAGAATTATCAGACCTGGAGGTCTTGAAAAACTTATCTGTCATGTACCCTTTCTCAGGAAGCTATATTAGAAGATGTGCTCTACCAAAATGAGGAAGTAAATGAAGAGAGAAGAAAATAGGAATTTGGAATATAGGGGATCCTACACAGGAAAAAAGCAAAGGGAAATCCATAGAATGATGAAGGGAGATTCTAGGATGAAATCAGTGCAACAAGCCTCAGCATAGCTGGACCAGACTGGAAGACTAAGACAAATGGTTTCAGAAGGTATGTCTTCCAGACAAAGAAGAAACTGATGGATTCTTTGATGAGCTTGAAGGTATTGAGGGAAGGTTTATAATTCTGGTAGAATCTGGACATGAATTAGTGATCATTCATAGAAAATGAAGCATATTTCCTACTTTACTATATGGGTCATCTGTAAATAACCATAATAATGATAATGCAAATAAATAAATGACCAATCAAAAATGACTGTATAGGGGCACTGGGGTGGCTCAGTGGGTTGATCTCAGCCCAGGTCTATCTGAGGGCCATGAGTTTGGGCCCATGTTGGGCTCCACTCTGGGCGTAGAGCCTACTTAAAAAAACAAACAAACCAATCAAAACAGACTTCATATACACTGGGAGGAGAGAAGAGGAGGAAAATTGTGTGTGTTTGTGTGTGTGTGTGTGCGCTGCAGGTGAGTGGGGAGACAGAAAAAATATTTTCCATGCTAGGAAGTCAATAGATATAATTTAAGTTGAAAACAACAAAAGCAGTATGAGCAGGCTATTTAGAAATAAGTAGGTAAATATTAGAAGAATTAGTGAAAACAACTGTAAACAGTGGCACCCTAGGGAGTGGCAATCAGGAGGAACAACTCCAACTCTAGGTGTGTGAGAGAGAGAAGGGGAAGACCTGGCCTTTTAAAATTATGTAACCATCAAACTGTAACAAATAAATTTAAAAACCCTCTAAAATTCACAGTCATACTACAGTGAATTTTAAGAACAAATATAAAGAGAATCATCTAAAATGTTCTAATGAAAAAAGCAGGTCATGAATTAGTGATCATTCATAGAATGATCAGTCAATACATATACAGTCAATGATTTTGTTTTAATTTTTAATCCAAAGGAACAAGAACCAGACCAACATCAATTATCAACAGGCTCTACTTTCTGCAGGAAGAAAATACCATTTTTCTTTTTTTTTTTTTTTAAGATTTTATTTATTTGCGAGAGAGAGAATGAGAGACAGAGAGCATGAGAGGGAGGAGGGTCAGAGGGAGAAGCAGACTCCCTGCCGAGCAGGGAGCCCGATGCGGGACTCGATCCCGGGACTCCAGGATCATGACCTGAGCCGAAGGCAGCCGCTTAACCGACTGAGCCACCCAGGCGCCCCGAAAATACCATTTTTCAGTGTGCTGAAGAAAAAGAACTTTGACTCAAGAATTTTAACACAACGGTGAAATCAAAATATTCTCAGGCATACAAGCCTCAGAAAGTTTATCCCATAAAGCCCCCTTTTGAAAACACTCTTGGAGAAAAGTTCCCCCGCAAAGGAAGAGTAGGTAACTCAGTAAAGTACATTACCGGTTCAAAGGCAACAACCAAAGCCTGTTACCTGTAACAATCCAAAACTAAAACTAAAGATACTAGAAGCAGTGGGAGGGGGAGAGGGGCACCTGGGTGGCTCAGTCATTAGGCGTCTGCCTTCGGCTCAGGTCATGGTCCCAGTGTCCTGGGATCAAGCTCCACATCGGGCTCCCTGCTCAGTGGGAAGCCTGCTTCTCCCTCTCCCACTCCCCCTGCTTGTGTTCCCTTTCGCTATATCTCTCTCTGTCAAATAAATGAATAAAATCTTAAAAAAAAAAAAAAAAAGTGGGAGAGGGAGTATTGAGGGAAGTGAGCATGTGCTGAAATACTTACCTATTTCGGTGAGTTTAGGTAAAAATAACCATGAATGTGGGCTTAATAAGGTACTCTATCCTGATTCCCCATCTGCTAATCTTGTTCATGATATCAGACTGAAAGCTCTTATTTGACCTTTAACACGAATTCCTAAATGATTTCATGACATCCCACCATATACACACACTCAAAACCACTAAGAAATTAGAAAACCCCAATAGCGCTAACATTCTCGACCTTCCCATCCCAAGTGACTCTGCTGTAGGAGCAGCAACTTCGACCTCGCATCCCTAGTTCTGACCTGTTACCTACCTAGGTCCGGAGCCCGGAGCCTACTCTCCGCCATAGAACTCTGCAGCTCAGAGAATCTGCCGTCGCCTGAGAAAGGACAAAACAGCAGAACCACCTTCATTAGCCTTCGACCTTCTATCCTCCCCTCCCCCCCCGCCTCCCAATTCCCGCACAATCCCCGGCGCGGCTCCCGGGTACAGCCTCAACTCCATCCCAATCCGCATCCCATCTCACCTCCTGCGCCTCCTCCAAGGTTCTTGTCCCTCCGTCCCACCGCCCCCACTAGGACTCTGCGCCCTCAACTTCCACGGCCTCTTGGCCACCCTTGTACATTTCAATTCCCGTGCCTCCCTCCAGGTTCTTGTCCGCTCAGTCCCCCCACCCCCTTGAGACCTCGGCCTCCTCAATTCCTAGGAGCCCTGCCCGGCCCCTCTACCCGCCTCAGCTTCTGCACCTATCTGCTCCCCAATTCTTGTGCCCCTTCCCCAGCCCTTATCCTCTCTACACTCTTATGACCCCTTCCGCCTACCTTCTTACCCCATCTTCCCCTTCCCGGCATCCGTACCCTTGCCTGGCTCCCTCCTCAAGTTCTCGGCTCCTTCTCGGCCTCCGTACTCCTTCCTCAAGGCCTCCGCGTTATATTCGCGGGCTCCATGAGCGATTTCAGACGTCCGCGTGCCGACGGGAACTGCACGAGTACATTGTCAGTCTCCAGGCGCCGGCGGCCGCGGCTTCGGTTTAAATTTCCTGTCGGCTCCGCCCCCTAAAAGAGCGTAGTAGCTGTGAGGGTCTGCCCTACGGTGGCCCTGCGAGGTCAATGTTAACTCAGCAAATCCTCCCTTTCCCCCTTCCTTTTCATTTCCGCCTTCTCTATCCGTCTCTTCATTTCTTGGCTTGTCTTTGCGTGGAGATACACTGCGCCTTAATAGACGGGAAGTTGGGGACTAGTGGTAGCCTAGTCTTAGTGATTCTTCACACTGAGCAGGTTGGAAATTCCTGGGAGTTAGATAATAAATAACAAAACAAGACTATCACTTATAGAGCATTGACAATTTACAAAAAGAAAGAAAGAAATTGACGTACACATTATTTCATCTTCACATCTTTGTTACCCACCCAACAAAAAAATTTCTCAAAAGAGGTGCTCCATTCTTCACTTGCCCCAACTCCCATAATTAGCCTTTGATCCTCACCTCTCCACTAAAACTGTACTTGTCCAGGTCAGCTATAACTTCCATGTTCCCAAATCCTACGGTCATTTTGCTATACTCATCCTATCCGACTTCTAGAACATTGAAATAGGCTATGCCCCACTTCTTGAGCCAATTTCTTCATTCTGCTTCTATTTCTACCAGTTTTCACCTTCCCTCAATGGTTCCTCAATCTCCTTTGCTGGATCCAAAGCCATTGTTTCACCTATAAATGTTGCAGCATGCTGAGGCTTTAGCCCTTAGCCCTCTTCTCTTCCATATTAACACTTTCTCCCTAGGAGATCTCATTCAACTCCTTGGCTTTACTAGAGCTCTATGCTAATGCCTGCAGAATTTCTATCTCTAGCTCTGACCTCTCCCTTGATCTCCAAACTTATATACTCAGTGGCTACTGAACATTTCTATTTGGATGTCTAACGGGCACCTCAGGCTTAATATGTTCAAAACAGAACATTTGTTTCACTCACCCACCCCTCAAAAAACCCACCTATTCTCCATCTCTACATGTCACACAATCCACTCAGTTGCTCAAGACAAAAACCTAGAAGTTTTTTCAGTATTTGCCCTTATCCCCACTCCAAAAACAAATTCTGCCAACTCCAAAGTATATATTGAATCAGACCACTGCTATGGAGCGCCTGGGTGGCTCAGTCGTTAAGCGTCTGCCTTCGGCTCAGGTCATGATCCCAGCGTCCTGGGATCGAGCCCCGCATCGGGCTCCCTGCTCAGCGGGAAGCCTGCTTCTCTCTCTCCCACTCCCCCTGCCTGTGTTCCCTCTCTCGCTGTCTCTCTCTGACAAATAAATAAAATCTTAAAAAAAAAAAGACCACTGCTACCATCTAGTTCAAGCCACCATACCTTAGGCCCAAGCACTGTGTCAATTTCTAACACACTTCTACATTTTTTTTTTAATTAAATAAACTCTACCCCTAATGTGGGGCTTGAACTCATGACCCTGAGATCAAGAGCTGCATGCTCTACTGACTGAGACAATCAGGTGGCCCAACACTACTTTTACTGTTGAGTATCTTCCTACATCTCCTCAAAGTAATCCATTCTGCATGCACAACTGGAATGATATTCCTTTTTTTAAAAAAAGATTTTATTTTATTTATTTGACAGAGAGAGAGAGAGACAGCTAGAGAGGGAACACAAGCAGGGGGAGTGGGAGAGGGAGAAGCAGGCTCCTGGCCGAGCAGGGAGCCCGATGCGGGGCTCGATCCCAGGACCCCGGGATCATGACCTGAGCCGAAGGCAGACGCCTAACGACTGAGCCACCCAGGCGCCCCTGGAATGATATTCCTTAAACACCATGGCACAGATATATATATATATATATATATATCTGTATATTTTGTATATATATATATACAAAATACATATATTTTGTATCCCCTCCAGCAGGGCCCCTCCCTACACTAGATTATACATACCAGTCCTGATGAACTAAAGCTTGCCCATGTGACTTGCTTTGGCTGATGAAAAAAGAAAAAAAATTGACATCACTTCCAAGCACAAGTTTTAAGAGATAGGATCATTTACCAAGTTCTTTTCACCCATCACAATGACTGGCAATGTCCTAGCTAGAGGCTGACCTGCCAGTTTGGGTTCCTCAGTGAAGATGACATAGAACAGAACCATGGACAACCCCAAATGGATTTGTAGCATAGGCAAGAAATAAACTTTTGTTATTTTAAGCTACTGAGATTTGGGTATCATTTGTTACATCATATTCTAGTCCAAGGTTCCCAAAGTATAGCTCAGCCCTTTCAAAAGGTTCTTTGAAGTCAAAACTATTTTTACAATAACACAAAGACATTATTTTCCATTTTTTGTTCTCATTCTCTCATAAATAGTTTAGTGGAGTATGCAGAAGCAAAATTAAGAATCTAACACTCGGGCGCCTGGGTGGCTCAGTTGGTTAAGCGACTGCCTTCGGCTCAGGTCATGATCCTGGAGTCCCGGGATCGAGTCCCTCATCGGGCTCCCTGCTCAGCAGGGAGTCTGCTTCTCCCTCGACCCTCCTCCCTCTCATGCTCTCTGTCTCTCATTCTCTCTCTCTCAAATAAATAAATAAAATCTTTAAAAAAAAAAAAAGAATCTAACACTCTTTTGTCAAACCAGTTATTAAAAAGATTTGGAGAAATGTAAAACAATGTCATTCTTCTGATTATTTTTGTTTTGGAAAATATATATATATTTTAAAGTTTTATTTATTCATTTGAGAGAGAGAGAGCCCATAACGGGGGGCGGGGGCAGAGGGAGAGTGAGGCAAGCAGACTCCCTGCTGAGCCGGGAGCCAGACTCAGGGCTCAATCCCACGACCCTGAGATCATGACCTGAGCTGAAACCAAGAGTCAGATGCTTAACTGACTGAGCCACCCAGGTGCCCCAACAATATACATTTTTTAAAAAAGATTTATTTATTCATTTGGGAGAGAGTGCAAGCAGTTGCACACGCGGTTGGGGGGCGGGCAGAGGGATAGAATCTTTAGGTAGACTCCCTGAGGAGCATGGATCTGGATTTGGGGCTCGATCTCAGGACCCTGAGATCATGACCTGTGCTGAACCCAGGAGCTGGATGCCCAACTGACTGAACCACCCAGGTGCCCCTATGAACAATATTTTTTTTTAAAGATTTTATTTATTTATTTGAGAGAGAGAGTGAGAGAGAGAAAGAGCACAAGAAGGGGGAGCGGGAGAGGGAGAAGCAGACTCCCTGCTGAGCAGGGAGCCCGATGCGGGACTCGATCCCGGGACTCCAGGATCATGACCTGAGCCGAAGGCAGTCGCTTAACCAACTGAGCCACCCAGGCGCCCCCTATGAACCATATTTTTAAGCTTTAGTTTCTAATGTGGTAAATATCACATATTTTATTTTCTAAATATATATACAAATATATAAAATACGTTTACATTTATAAACTCAAATTTAAAAATACCCACATTTGTGGTGTCTGTCCCCATTGGATGGGGGTCCCCAAATGTGGGGTGACTCAATCAGGTGGAAGCCAGTGGCGCGGGCAGTGACAGGATTCACGTGAGGCAGAACAAAGGAGATAGAAATTTATCGAATACACCCCAAGGGAGCAGCGGGCAGGGCCACAAAGGAGAGATGGCCTGCAATGAGGCAATGGGTTGGGGCTGTTTTTCAAGAGGGAAGGTGAGCAGGTATGAGAACATACAGAATTTTCCATTTTTTGGTACCTGTGCCTGGTAGTAAGTAGCCCATTGGTTAGTTAGGGCCTATGGATAGTTTGAGGTGGGTGCCCTGGGCCTGTATGTATTTAGCCAGGGGGTTGGGGTCACTGTGGGCCCTTCTACCTTACTCAGGTTTCCACTGTTCAAGCCTGTTGCCTAAAAGCCACTGAAACATTGTGGTAGCCAGTCTCCCAAGATGGCCTGCAAGGGCATACATTTCCTGGCAGTCACGATCCCATCAAATAGGGCTATGTATCAGTAGAATATTGAGGAAAGAACAATGTGCCATTTCTGAGGCTGGGTTATAAAACATTTCAACATCTGTATTGCTGTTTCTTGGATCACTTGCTGTGGGGGAAGCCAGCAATCATGACATGAGGACTCTCAAGTATGCCTGTGGAGAGGCTCTTGTGGAGACGGAGAGGCATGGAGTCTTCCTCCTAACAGCCAGCACCAACTTAACCACTAATGTGATTGAGCCATCTTGCAAGGAGATTGTTCAGCCCTAGCCAAGCTTTCCGAAGACTGCAACCTCACAAGAGATACCGAGACAGAAAAGCCCAAGCGAACTGCTCCCAAATTCCAGTACCACAGAAACCCAGTGAAAATCAGTGATTGGTGGTAAGTCATTACATTTTGGGGTTAGACAGCAACAGATAACTGATATACACATCAACAAAAAAGCTGTTTGGGGTCCCCCATTATGGATCAAATTACCCTCCCTTTCAAAACGACCCAGTGGCTTTCCCTGTTAGCTCCTCCGACCAAACTTCCCGTGTCTTGAATGAGCCCAACTTGTTGCTGCCTTAGGGCCTTTATACCAACAGTTCCATTTCCCAGCTCTTCTCTTTCCTTTTAGGCATCAGATCAAATCTCATTTATTTGAGAGAGGGAGAGAGAACACGAGCGGCTTGGGGTGGGGGGGACAGGGGCAGAGGGAGAAGAAGCAGGCTCCCCATTGACTCATTTTCAGATAGGACTTTGGAGACCACCCAACCTAACAGCAGCTCCCCCATTTCCTATTTTCTTCATAGCATTTACCACTGTCAGAAATTATCTTATTTGTGTACTGGTTTGTTGTCTATATTTCCCCAGCTAGAATGCAAGCCCATAAAAAGGACCTTTTCTGTTTCACTTACTAATATATCCCCAAAGTAAAGAACCCAGTGGGTGCTTACTAAATATTTGTTAAATGAGCAAATGACTGAATCTCTCTGATCTTCAGTTTTTTTATTTGTAAAATGAAGATAATATTATCTACCAGAAAGTGAGGTTTTAAATATTAAACGTGTGTTTAGCACAAAGTCAGTGACCAGAAAAAGGTAGCTTTTACTACTTGGCAGAAAATGTTTTGAGATAGTATTCAAAATTTTCTTTCTCACCATTTTTCTCCATTCCTGAGGGGAAGTGCTTAAAATCAAAAAAAAAAAAAAAAATCAGCTCATATCATAGAACAAGGACTGATTTTCCAATATCTAAAAAAAAAAACCCTTGTACAATGGGGCACCTGGGTGGCTCAGTCATTAAGCGTCTGCCTTCGGCTCAGGTCATGATCCCAGGGTCCCGGGATCGAGCCCCGCATCGGGCTCCCTGCTCCACGGTAAGCCTGCTTCTCCCTCTCCCACTCCCCCTGCTTGTGTTCCCTCTCTCGCTGTGTCTCTCTCTGTCAAATAAATAAATAAAATCTTAAAAAAAAAAACTTGTACAAATAACACAGAAAAGAAGAACAACCCAGTTGAAAATGGGTAAGAGAATATTCATGGAAAGAGAAATACAAAGAACATTCAAATATACTCAACCTCACTTAAAATAAGAGAAATGCAAATTAAATCTGCTCTGAAACGCCGCTTTTCATTTAACGGACTGGCAAAGGTCAATTTTGCTAGAGAGTGCCAAATTGCCTTACATCGGGGTTGTACCGGCTTCTATGTAGGGCAATCGGGCACTCTCTAGCAAAATTACAAATGTACATATCTTTCCACCCAGCAAGTTCATTTCTAGGAGTTACTCTACACATACACTCACACATATGTGCTAGGACTTACATAATATCTACTGCAGCACTGCAGTATCTACCAGCTCTATGGTGTTTAACCAGAGAAATACTTGACACAGAAAAGGGATTCAGATATATATATTTAATTACTTTATTTTATAAATCTTATGTAGTGCTTATTTATGATATTCAAAGCGCTTTCTAAAAAAGATTTTATTTATTTGAGAGAGATAGAGTGATCGAGAGAGAGAGAGAGAACACAATTGGGGAGGAGCAGAGGGAGAGGAAAAAGCAGATTCCCTGCTGAGCTGGGAGCCTGACATGGGGCTTGATCCTGGGACTCCAGGATCACTCCAGGATCATGACCTGAGCTGAAGGCAGACGCTTAACCAACTGAGCCACCCAGGTGCCCCTTAAAATGCTTTAAAAATAGTAATTACTTTAATCCTCATAAAACCCCTCTGAGGTGGGTAGTTAACTACACCCATTTTGTACATGGGGAAACTGAGGTTATAACTGACTTGAAGTCACACAGCCAGAAAGTGTCAGTGCTGGGATGTGAACCCAGGCAGTCTGACTTCAGATGCCATGCTCTTAACACTGCTCTGTGCTGCTTCTCAGTGTATGTTGACATGGACAAAGAAAACCGATACACCAATATTAGAATCTGACAAAATTGATTTTAAGAGGTAAAGAATTATTAGGGATATAGGTGTCATTGCTTGATGATAAACAATTCACCAGGAACTAAGTAACCTAGTATTTATACGAATCTAACAACATAACCTCAAAATATTTAAGGCAGAAAAAAATATTTGAGGCAGAAATACAAGGGAAGGGGCACTCGGCTGGCTAAGTTTGTAGAGTATGCATATTCATTTAAGGTCATACAATTTCCCTCTAGTTACTTTAGCTGAATTTTACAGCTTTTTATTTTATTTATTTTTTTAAAAAAGATTTTATTTATTTATTTGACAGAGAGAGAGAGACAGCGAGAGAGAGGGAACACAAGCGGGCGGAGTGGGAGAGGGAGAAGCAGGCTTCCCGCTGAGCAGGGAACCCCGATGCAGGGCTCGATCCCAGGACCTGGGATCATAACTCTAGCCAAAGGCAGATGCTTAACAACTGAACCACCCGGGCACCCCGAAACTCATTTTTTAATCTAAAAGAATAAAAACAGGGGCACCTGGGTGGCTCAGTCGGTTAAGCGTCTGCCTTCGGCTCAGGTCATGATCCCAGGGTCCTGGGATCGAGTCCCACATCGGGCTCCCTGCTCAGCGGAGAGCCTGCTTCTCCCTCCCCCTTTGCCTGCCTCTCTGCCTACTTGTGCTCTCTATCTCTCTGTCAAATTAATAAATAAAATCTTTAAAAAAAAATAAAAAAAAAATAAAAACAAGTAAGCTTTGCTAATCATTCATAAGCGAATTGACATTGGTGCCCTCCCTGGGCCTCTCTTGTCAGACATCCTGCGTTATGTAGTAAGGCAGGGGAGTTATCTGGGGAAGGGGGAAAGGAAGCTTCATATTTGGAGGAGTACTGTGTTTTTTTCTTTCAGCTCTGTGATGTTTGTGTTTTAGTATTCTATGTAGTTTACATATGCCCAGATGGATGGATTTACAGATTATGCAATCTGGATTTAATTTTCCTAACCTTCCAAGGGGACAAAGGATTTAACAAAAATTTGTTAGAAGAAGCAAGATTGAGATTACTCACAAGTGAATACTTCAAGTACAAACACTCAGGTTCAATGAAAATCCAACCAGTGCTCAGAGGGAGGCACCTGACCAACCAGTGAAAAAAAATCACTGAAGTTAAAGAGAAATCCTTGCCAGTACTGATCCTTAACACTACTGAACTGTACACTTAAAAATGGTTAAGATGGTAAATTTTATGTTAGGTACATTTTACCATAATTAAAAAGAAAAAAAGACGTGGGGAAAGTAATGAAGCATATGCAACCATTTTATTTTCACTAAGGATTTTCGTAATATGTATGATATTTGTAATACGTTATGTACCTCACTTTTTTTTTGGTAATCTCTATGCCTAAAATGGGGCTCACACTCATCACCCAGAGATCAAGAGTTGGATGCTCTAACAACTAAGCCAGCCAGGTGCCCCTATTTACTCCACCTTTTAAAAAAGATTGTATTTATTTATTTGAGAGAGAGCAAGAGAGGAGAGGAGCAGAGGGAGAGGGACCAGAAGACTGTGCTGAGTGAAGAGCCTGATGTGGGGTTCGGTCCCACGATTATGAGATCATGATCTGAGCCAAAATCAAGAGTCAGACATTCAACTGACTGAGCCACCCAGGCGCCCCTCTTCACTTTTTTTAAAATTAAAAATTACTTTATTGCTAAAAAATGCTAACCATCATTATTCACTTTTAAATCCCCCCTTTTATAGTTATCTTTTGGATGTCTTATGATGGAATACTAATTTGTTATAGTGATTCATAAATAAATTAGACATGCATAGTGAAATATTTTTCCTGCTAAGAGTATGTGGCAAAAATATGTTTGATGCTGGGTGCCTGGGTGGCGTAGTCAGTTAAGCGTCAGATTATTGGTTTCAGATCAGGTCATGATCTCAGGGTCATGAGATTGAGCCCTGCATCAGGCTCTGCACTCAGTGGGGAATCTGCTTGAGATTCTCTCTCTCCCTCTGCCCCTCCCCACCGCTCATGCTCTCTCTCTAAAATAAATTAAATCTTTTAAAAAATGTATGTCTGATGCTTACTGGCCTAGAGAAACTTGCCCACAAGCCTATAAAGAGACATATATAAGAATGTGAATTGAAGCACTATTTGGGAAACCGGGAAATAACCTAAATGCCCACCAACAAAGGAATGGATCAACTGGGATATATTCAAGCAGTGGAATACTATAGAGTGGTTTAATGAATGGATAAGGGCTACTTGTATCAACAGAGGTAAATATTTTAAGCAATTTTATGTGAAAAAAAAAGCACACTGCAGGATGAAAAGTCCAACATGCAAAAACAATGTGACATATTGTTTACAGATACATATATATGTATGGATAAATACATATACATGTTGTAATATATACTATGTTTCAAACATTCCAGAGGAGGATAAACACTAAATTTAGGAATAGTGGTTACCTCTGGGAGGAAGGGAAGAAAATGAGATTGGAGAAAGTATTCAGTAAGTTTTATTTCTGAAAAGAAAAAAAAAAGATGCAGGGTAAATAAATATCTCACAATTTTATTTTTTTTAAAGATTTTATTTGAGGGGCACCTGGGTGGCTCAGTTGGTTAAGCGACTGCCTTCGGCTCAGGTCATGATCCCAGAGTCCCAGGATCGAGTCCCGCATCAGGCTCCCTGCTCAGCAGGGAGTCTGCTTCTCCCTCTGACCCTCCTCCCTCTCATGCTCTCTGTCTCTCATTCTCTCTCTCTCAAATAAATAAAATCTAAAAAAAAAAAAAAAAGATTTTATTTGAGAGAGACAAAGAGAGAGAGGGAGAGCGTGAGTGGGGGGTGGGGCAGAGGGAGAAACAGACTCCCCACTGAATGTGGAGCCTGATGCGGGGCTCAATCCCAGGACCCCGAGATCTTGACCTGAGCCAAAATCAAGAGCCGGATGCCTAGGGATGCCTGGGTGGCTCAGTCGGTTGGGTGTCTGCCTTCAGCTCCAGTCATGATCACAGGGTTCTGGGATCGAGTCTCACATTGGGCTCCTTGCTCAGTGGGGAGCCTGCTTCTCCTTCTGCCTGCCACTCCCCCTGCTTCTCTCTGACAAATAAATAAAATCTTAAAAAAAAGTCAGATGCCTAACTGACTGAGTCACCCAGGCGCCCCGCTCATAATTTTAAAACAAGATGTCTTGAAACTAGTCTCCTTGAGTTCTCCTCCTCAGTGACAACCATTCTCCTACCCCTTGTGTATCTTTCCAGAGATATTTTATGCACATGCAAGGACACATATGTATATGTATTCCCCCTACCCACCTTCTTTTCAAACATAATTGGTAGCAAACATTACATACTGTTCTGAGCCTCACCTTTTTCTTTAACAATGTATCTTGAGTTTTGTTACCTGCCAGTACATAAAGTGCTTCCTCCATTTTTACAGCTGTCCATACTTCTTTTTGTGGCTTTTTTGAGCCTGTCTCCCATTGACAGGATGGAGACTATTTCTGTCCTTTCACTACAATAAGCATCACTGTAATGAATATCCTTATAAATAGGTCATTCTGCACACATGTATGTACTATAATAAATTCCCAGAAGTAGAAATGCTGGGTCTTTTCAAATTGCCATCCAATGAGATTGTACTGATCTACTTCCTGCTCCAACATTTTCCACTGCCTGCTACCCAATCACAGATCAACACAGTATATTATCCACCTTTTTTTTTTTTTAAAGATTTTATTTGACAGAGAGAGACAGCAAGAGGGAACACAGGCAGGGGGAAGCTGGAGAGGGAGAAGCAGGCTCCCCACTGAGCAGGGAGTCTGACGCAGGGCTGGATCCCAGGACGCTGGGATCATGACCTCAGTCGAAGGCAGACGCCCAATGCCCAAGCCACCCAGGCGCCCCATCATCAGCCCTTTTGATCTGAGACGTAAACATGGTATCTCATCTCCAAGTTTAATTTGCGTATTTAAAAAATTATGTGTCAGCATTTTTTTATAGTTTAAAAAGTAATTTTGATTTTTTCTGTAAGCTTTCTGTCACTTTTCCAGTTGTATTTTTTTTAAAGATTTTATTTATTTATTTGAGAGAGAATGAGAGAGAGAGAGAGCATGAGAGGGGGAGGGTCAGAGGGAGAAGCAGACTCCCTGCCGAGCAGGGAGCCCGATGCGGGACTCGATCCCGGGACTCCAGGATCATGACCTGAGCCGAAGGCAGTCGCTTAACCAACTGAGCCACCCAGGTGCCCCACCAGTTGTATTTTTTAACCACAAGTGATTACTTTTGTAATAAAATAGCCAATGAGGATTTTTTTTTTAAGATTTATTTATTTAGGGGCGCCTGGGTGGCTCAGTTGGTTAAGCGACTGCCTTCGGCTCAGGTCATGATCCTGGAGTCCCTGGATCGAGTCCCACATCGGGCTTCCTGCTCGGCGGGGAGTCTGCTTCTCCCTCTGACCCTCCCCCCTCTCATGTGCTCTCTCTCATTCTCTCTCTCTCAAATAAATAAATAAAATCTTAAAAAAAAAAAGATTTATTTATTTATTTGAGAGAGAGAGAGAATGTGCAGGAGGGGCAGAAAGAGAGGGAGAGAGAAACTCAAGCAGACTGTGTGCCCAGCACAGAGCCTGATGAGGGGCTGGATCTCACCACCCTGAGGTCACCACCCAAGCTGAAACCAAGAGTCGACACCCAACCCACCGTGCCACCCAGGCACCCTTAAGTATTTTCTTTAATGCAGGGTCTGAAGAGCCTTCACTCAGTTTTGTGAGAAGTTCCTAAGGCCTTCAAAAATCTTTTGGCATAGTACCAATATCGAGTTCCTAATTTTGATATTGTACTACAGTTATAGAGATGTTACCACTGGAGGAAACTGGGTGAAGGCGCACAGGTTTCTGTGTACTATTTTTGCAACTTCCCAGGAGTCCATAATTATTTCAAAATAAAAATTGAGGGGCGCCTGGGTGGCTCAGTCGTTAAGCGTCTGCCTTCAGCTCAGGTCATGATCCCAGGGTCCTGGGATCGAGCCCCGCATCGGGCTCCCTGCTCCACGGGAAGCCTGCTTCTCCCTCTCCCTCTCCCACTCTCCCTGCTTGTGTTCCCTCTCTGGCTGTGTCTCTCTCTGACAAATAAATAAATAAAATCTTTAAAAAAAAAAATTGAAAGAAAAGCTAACAAAATTTCATGGTACTTTTCTGGTTGGGGAGGGGCTCTGCACTGACCTCAAACTATGACCCTTGAGTCATAATGGCTCCCAAATCTGTCAACTGACAAGCCCCAATGGGCAACCTCCATTGGACAGAGCTCCATTAAAACATTCACCTCACTACACTGTCATTAAACATTGCCTGTTCCCACCAGACTGAAGTCCCTTTAGGGGCAGAGATCTTGTGACATTTTTATGTTTGTATTTTCAGTGCCTAGGAGCTATGCCATGCTGTTAGGTACTCAAATATTTAGTGAATGAAGGAGTCAGGTCCGTGACCTACCAGCCTCTCTGTAATTCAGGAAGAGCCAACCTAGCTTCTTGGGTAATTCATTTCAGCCCGGAGCCAGGTGTTTCCCAGAGTCAGCTGAGGCTCTGCGGGCTGTGCACGAGCTCCTTGCCTCTGGTTAGGCTTCTGTAGCTGTGGGACTCTGCCTCGGTTTCCTTCCCTGTAATCCAGGGACAATAAAAGTATCTCGTCACAGGGTTGTTGAGGGGATTACAAGCATTAATGCATCAAAAGTTCTTACTTAGCACAGTGCCGGGCAACGAGTAAAGAAGGCTCTTCAGAGATACGCGTTTAAGTGTTGAATGAATGAGTGAAAAATGACTTGAGGGTGCCTGATCATTTACTGAGCACCTACATCGTCCGACACTGCATGCTAAATGCAGAGAAGCAACCGCGGCGCATCGGAGCGGTCCTAACACAGACTGCGGGGGCCCGGGGAAGGCTCTCTGGAGCTTGAGTTTTGATACGCGCGGAGCTTGGAAAGGCGAAGGTGGTGCGAGTTGATTGAGACGGTGGGTATCCGGGACAGTCAGCCGGTTCCTTCTCCAAAGCTGTGTGGGAGTGGGCGACTTAGTATCTAGCCCGCCAGGGCGCGGGGAAGGGCAGTTCGGCGAGGTGGGCCGAAGCGCTGAAATCGAAGTTGAGCTCCAGGCCCGTTTAGTTAGTAACCGCGTGACTTTGGCCAAGTTACCGAACCTCTCTGAACCAACTGTAAAAAAAGAGTCTGTGGGCGCCTGGGTGGCTCAGTTGGTTAAGCGACTGCCTTCGGCTCAGGTCATGATCCTGGAGTCCCGGGATCGAGTCCCGCATCGGGCTCCCTGCTCCGCGGGGAGTCTGCTTCTCCCTCTGACCTTCCCCCCCTCTCATGTGCTCTCTCTCATTCTCTCTCTCTCAAATAAATAAATAAAATCCAAAAAAAAAAAGTCTGTTAGGAAGACTCATCTGCCGCGTTCCTGAGCGATGACGCAACCGCGCCTACGCCAACAGGAGCCCTATTTAGAAGGTGCAAAATGCCCAGGCCGACCGCTGCAGGTCGATTGGCTCTAGGCCCCACCCGCCGGGCTGTGGGTTCTCCTTCGGAGCATGCGCAGTGGGCCTGCGGCGCAGCCCGTCAGGCACTGCGGTAGGCGCCCTGTAGGCCGGCAGGACCCTGACCCCAAGATGGCGGCGCCCAGCGAAGTGGCTGCGGCTGCCTCCGGAGAAGGCGATGGCGGGGGCAGTGGCTTTGGGTCGTGGCTGGACGGACGGTTGGAGGCGCTGGGAGTGGATCGAGCCGTTTACGGTGCCTACATCCTGGGTGTCCTGCAGGAGGAGGAGGAAGAAGAGAAGCTGGACGCTCTGCAGGGTATCCTCTCTGCTTTCTTGGTGAGAAGCCCGGACACGTTCCTCCTTTAGCTTCCTGGAGGCCCCTGTCAGTACTTCGTAACCCCTTTCCCATACCTGTTGTCCCAGACAATTAGTGGTTTCACCTGGGAGAGGGTATTCTGAGCTCTTGGCCGCGGGGGAAGGGGATTGCTCACCAACCAGGGTTTGGGGAAGTCAGGAGGTTGCAGGTGCATAGAGAAGAATGGATATCCCTTATTCCTGGGGAAACGGCCCTTTCGGATGCCTGCGGGTGAGTATTCTTCCGAAGGCGCTGAAATGTCTAAATGAGAGTTTTATCATAAACGCATAACGACCAATTTCATTCCCATCCACTGACAGTGTTCAGAGAGGGGAATCAAGTGCTCTGGGATGTCTGTGCTCTTTAGGAGGCAGTGCCCAGGGCTGTCCCATGACAAAAGCCTGCAGGAAGTACCCTCTCGGTTCCTATTTTGGAAGTAAGAGGCCAAAAAAGGTATGTTGGCAGTGAAAATCTAGGTATAGGTCTAGGCCGGAACTGAAGCAAATGTTGTGCTTGACCTTTTATAGTATTTAGAAATGCAGTAATCATCGGTGTTTGCTGGCGGAGGTGGCAAATAAGGTCAGAGTTTTAAAGAAGAGAGATAAACTTGGTACCCAGTTGCTTAGAAGCAGGTTCAGAAATGTGTATTTTAATCTGTGTTTAGGTAGTAAATCACCAGGTCGTCCACTTTTCCAACCTGACCATTCTGCTGCCTTCATCTCTGCTTACACTTAATTTGGTGGAAACACCGTTCGATGATTGGTCAGATGGTTGAAATATAATACTAATGCAGCTGTCCCAGGTCCTCCTGGCAATGTCCCCCTTTTAGTCCCAAAGCCTGCTCTGGTGAGATTGACCTATAAATGGGAAAGCTTTAACACAGCTTGTGATGCAGCTCCTAAATTCAATGGAGATAGAACACTATGGAGTAAATTCTTTTCCTGGACCCTGATATTGCAGGTTGTTGGAGGGGGGCTGGGGTAGCATGAGGCAAGCAATTTAAGTTAGTTTTTATTTCCAGCTTGGAAGTCTCTAAAGACTCCATGAAAAAGAAGTTGAAATAACTTGGGTACCCATTGGTACTAGCTCCTTGACTTGTTCTTTTCATGGTGTCATTATTTAGAACTGCTAAAGGCAGGCATGAATTTGCTTAGACTATTAAGTCTCTTGGTAGAAGAGAGAAAAGTTATCTAGAACCAGATTTGGTTCTTTATATCCGCTTCTTGCTTACATGAACTACAGTAGACAGACTCCTTTCCCCCTCTCTCTGCCCGATTCACACGCTATGCTTAATTTTCTCTTAGTTTTCCCAACCCCTTCTATATAAGAAATGACTTTGGGAAGAATTGGCCAGGAATTATATGGTGAGGCAGGGTTCATGAAACCACTGAGAAACAACTTTATAGATCAGCAAGGCCAATGAATGTGGTATATATCGAACACATAATTCATAGTGCTGCTTACTTTCTGTCGGTCAGGCTCTGTATAAAAGCCACTGGCTGTTGTACTAAATCCCTTTCCAGGAAAAACAAAAGGCATAGCCAGATCAATCACCAGATTGGGCTAGGATTCAATATTAGGAGTTAAGAAATTTGTCAGCAACAATTTGAGTTAAGATTCAAGAACAATGTATCTTGTCAGGAGCAGATAACAGTTAATCAAAGCTTTTTATTATCCTTTTTTTAATTCCTTCCAGTAGCATTTGTATTGATTGATTCATTGATTCATCAAGTTTTTATTGATAGGGTTATTCTCTGCAAAGCACTGCTCTATGTGGTTGGGGTACCTCAGGGAACAAAACAGAAATCCCTGCCCTCACAGGGTGACATTCTAGCAGGGAAAAACTTAATCAGTAAATTATATAGTATGTCAGAAAATGATAAGTGCTAGGAAAAAAGGAACATTATAAGAAGATCAGGAGTGGAATGGAGGGGTAAGTTTTAAATTTTAAGTAGGATTATTACATTACTTGGGGTATTGCATTTTATGGCAGCTGTTTATTTTATTTTATTTATTTTTTTAAAGATTTTATTTATTTATTGGACGGAGAGAGAAGCAGTGAGAGAGGGAACACAAGAAGGGGGAGAGGGAGAGGGAGAAGCAGGCTCTCCGCTGAGCAGGGAGCCCGATGCGGGGCTCGATCCCAGGACCCTGGGATCATGACCTGAGCCGAAGGCAGATACTTAACGACTGAGCCCTCCAGGCTGCCCCATATGGCAGCTGTTTATATACCAGCCTTCTAAATTGTCAGTGTCAAGAGACCCGGGGCTGTTTCTCATTCATCTCTTACCACTCATCTTAGTGCCTTCAACATGGCAGGCACCATCTGGATGAACAAATGAACAAATGGATGGATGAACTCTTTTGGTCTGGGTGAGGAGAAGAGAATAAACCACCTTGTCCTCCAAGGGCACCCTTTCTCTTTTGCTTCTCTACTCCTTTTCCTTTCATTTCTTCTTTTGCTTTTCTTGTTGGGGGGGCGGTCCATGAACTACAGAAACTGGGCTAAAGAAGTTCTGTATGTTTGACTTGTGTGCTTAAAGGATGCAGGGTAGAAGATGGAATCCTTTGTTGGGTACAAAATAAGGAAATCCAAAAAAGGGGTTCACCTGGCTGGCTCATTCTGAAGAGCATGCCACTCTTGATCTCAGGGTTGTGCGTTCAAGTCCCACATTGGGTATAGAGATTACTTAAATAAAACAACAACAACAATAAAATCTTTAAAAAGTCTGTGTTCTGCCTCTCCTTGCTTTCTTTGAGAGAAGGTATCATATAATGGTTGAGAACCTGGGCTTGGAGGTAGACTGTTTGGGTTCAAATCCTGTTTAATCCATTTGTGTTTTTTGTTTTTTTACTTGTATGACCTTGGGCAAGTTACTTAACCTCTGTACCTTGGTTTCCTCATCTATAAATTGAGAGTAGCAATAGTGCTTATATCTTGGGATTGTTTTAAGAATTCTTTTTTTTTTTTTAAAGATTTTATTTATTCATTTGAGACACAGAGATACAGAGAGAGAGAGAGGGAAAGCATGAGCAGGGAGAGAGGCAGAGGGAGAGGGAGAAGCAGGCTCCTCGCTGAGCCAGGAGCCCGATGTGGGGCTCGATCCCAGGACCCCGGGATCATGACCTGAGTTGAAGGCAGACGCTTAACCATCTGAGCCACCCAGGCGCCCCTGTTTTAAGAATTCTTACCTGAGGGGCGCCTGGGTGGCTCAGTTGGTTAAGCCACTGCCTTCAGCTCAGGTCATGATTCCAGAGTCCTGGGATCAGGCCCCGCATCGAGCCCCGCATTGAGCTCCTTGCTCTGTGGGGAGCCTGCTTCTCCCTCTCCCTCTGCCTGCAGCTCCCCCTGCTTGTGATCTCTCTCTCTCTCTCACTATCTCTCTCTCTGTGTCAAATAAATAAAATCTTTAAAAAAAAAAAAAAAGAATTCTTACCTGAAGTATTGAGAACAGTGCCTGGCACATGAGCTGACAGCTCATTTTGAGGGGTAGAACATGAAGATGGTAGGCAGCCGTAATGAAGATGGAGGGAAATACCCGTATTTGTTGAAGTGCTTTTTCTTTGCCAAGCAGGGTAGGGTTTTTTTACACATTCTCATTCATCCTCACTAAATTCCTGACAAGATGTGAAGCTCAGAAAGTTAAGAAACTCGTTCATAGATCTGGGTTTGACTTTAAGTATGTCTGATACTGAAGCCAACATTCTTTTGTTATACCATGCTAAGGAGGAAGATTGGTCAGCATGCAGAATATGTATGCTTGTGTAAAATGGATAGGAGACATCTACTCATTTATCACCTAAAGCGGTGGGGTCAGCAAGGTCATGGATATGTTCCAACATGTAAGTTGATAATCCTTGGAGAGTATACTGAGTTGAGTGTATCAGCCAAGGAAGATCTCACAGAGGAGAGTTTTAACTCGGGCAACAGGTTTTTGCTCCAAAAGCATGAGGAAGACCGTCCTAAGTTATTGTGAATCCTTTCCCTTGGCACTTGGCAGGACGGAGTGGGTGCTCTTAATCCAGCAGGTGTGGATTCTGAGACTCAGAAGAGAAACATGTGGCTCCCAAACCTTCGCCATGACTCCTCATCACCAGAGGGAGAGCTGTGCCCTGTGCCTGGGCTTTGTTCAGGCTGAGGGCTCTCAGGAAATTAATTGGTCTACTTTTCCAACTAGGAAGAAGATTCTCTTCTAAACATCTGCAAGGAGATTGTGGAACGATGGTCGGAAAGTCAAAATGTCGTCACCAATGTGAAAAAAGAAGGTAGAGTTGGGAGTTTGTCTGTCTAACCTCCAGTGCCTTTTCCAGCAACCTTTCTTGTACAGCTGTTAGCGAGAGAATTTTGAGTTTTCTCCGTTTTCTACTCATTTTGCTTAAGATAATTTAAACTGGTAAACACCCAGCAGCTTCCATGAAGTTTTTAACTGAACGTTGGTTTCCTTTTCCCCTTCTCCAGTTTTCCACCTCCTCTGACCACAGTCATCTTCATTCTGGCTTTCACTTTTCTTTTCATCCTCTTTCCACTGCCCCTCGTAGATTTTCATGGCAGGGATTGGGGCCAACTATCCCCCCCCTTTCTTTTTTTTTTTTTTAAGATTTTATTTATTTATTTGACAGAGACAGAGATAGCGAGAGAGAAAACACAAGCAGGGGGAGTGGGAGAGGGAGAAGCAGGCTTCCCGCGGAGCAGGGAGCCCGATGTGGGACTCGATCCCAGGACCCCGGGATCATGACCTGAGCCGAAGGCAGACGCTTAATGACTGAGCCACCCAGGCGCCCTCCCCCCACCCTTTCTTTTCCGTATTTTCATTTCATAACAATTGTGATTGATATTTTGCTTTATTCAGCTAACTTTGTCACCCCTTAAAATGAAAGAGAAGTGGATTAATACAGCCATTAGAATGACAGATTAACTGCAGAAAACTCAAATTGTAAAAGCCAGACTTGAAGCAATTCTAAACTGTCTACACATTAGTTCTCAGTCTTGGCTGTCCATTAGAACTACCTGATATAGTTTAAAAGATGCCAGTGCCCGGGCCATACCGTGGACCAGTTATAGAAATATCTTTGGGGTGGGACCCATGTATTGTTTGTTTGTTTTTTAAAGATATATATTTATTTATTAGAGAGGGAGACAGGGAGAGAGAGAGCACAAGCAGGGGATGGGGCAGAGGGAGAAGCAGGCTCCCCGCTGAACAGGGAACCCGAGATGGGGCCTGATTCCAGGACCCCGGGGATCATGACCCGAGCCAAAGGCAGAGGCTTAACCAACTGAGCCACCCAGGCATCCCTGTTTTTTTTTTTTTTTTTTTAAAGCTCCCAGATGATTCTAATGTGGATCCAGGCGTAAAAACCACTACTGGGCACTGTTGCCTCCTTTCTTTGAGAATGGTTAACTTAATAGTTGATCTGATTTTAAAGATTTTATTTGATTTTAAAGATTTTATTTACTTATTTGACAGAGAGGCAGTGAGAGGGGGAATACAAGCAGGGGGAGTGGGAGAGGGCGAAGCAGGCTTCCCGATGAGAAGGGAGCCCAATGCAGGGCTCGATCCCAGGACCCTGGGACCATGACCCAAGCCGAAGGCAGATGCTCAACCAACTGAGCCATCCAGGTGCCCCAATAGTTGATTTTATTTTAAAATAATCTATGAATTTCACCGGGCATAATCATCACTACAAAAGGGACCAGCATAAGTTGATTCTAGATTCCTTCTTAGGTTTCTGGGTTAAGAGGGGAAAAAGTTGCATGCTTGAAGCTGAATTTTCTATGATTGTAATGCAGTGCTTTTCAACCTTTTTTTAAGCAGCAGAACTTCAATTTATAAAACAGGTAAAAGCAGGACTGCTCTGGGCGCCTGGGTGGCTCAGTCGTTAAGCGTCTGCCTCCGTGTCAGGTCATGATCCCAGGGTCCTGGGATCGAGCCCCGCATCGGGCTCCCTGCTCGGCGGGAAGCCTCCTTCTCCCTCTCCCACTCCCCCTGCTTGTGTTCCTACTCTCGCTCTCTCTCTATCAAATAAATAAAATTTTAAAAAAAAAAAAAAAGCAGGGCTGCTCTGATCGAAGATGGATACAAGACCTAAAGCCTAGCCCGCATGGCCTTTCCTTGCCTTTCTCATTGGCCCCCGAGGCACCTCCTTTGAAGCCCAGGGCCCTAAAGAGTCAGCAGATGCCACTGTCTTTCCCACAAGCACTATCTGGGTGGACTAGTGGTTTGGTGAGCTTGTTTTTTCACATACAGCCTTGTTGTCCCTCCCCTCCCCTCCCC
>NC_058417.1:41821821-41979530 GCF_002201575.2 Neomonachus schauinslandi | reverse complement strand
ATATTTTTCAACACATCATCCGTACGTTCCTGAAGACTTCGGTGTAAAAAAATGCCTTAATGGACCATTTATATTGTATTTTCAGAAGCTAAGATATAGCTGTGATTCTTTATTTTTGTATAATACCTTTCTGTCCAGTATAGTATCCTATGTATAATCCATCTTTATATTCTTTTCCCAGTTGATAAAGAAACTGTGACAATAGGAGATGAATGTGTGATCAGAGACATGCATAGATTTAGTGGCAAAACCAGGACTAGGATACGGATGTTTTTGGATGAAGAATTCCCAAATTTGGAGCAGTTTCATTTGGAAAAAAAAAAAAAAAAATTTTTTTTTTAATATTCCAGTGACCACATAATTGAAAGTGAGACTGAATTCCCAACCAACACAGAAGAAATCTGGAATTTGGGGGCTGTGCCAAAGGCAATTGCTGTTGACAGGGACAGGCTTGGTTCCCTGTGAGTTTGAACTTGTTCAGGAGACGCTTAGCTTATAGAGCATGATTGAATGGGCATGTGGACCTCATACCAGAAATGTTGGCTGTCCCATCATAAGTTCAGGAAATAATTCTTAGGCCCTTTGGGGCCAGCTTGTCTTCTAGTTTCTCCTAATGTTTTTTTCTTGCCAGGGTCAGCAGAGCTATGGTTCCAATGACAAAATCTCCTCTCTTGGGCTGGAAAAGAACATTTTAAGCAGTGGTTCTCCTGGAGGACTTGTTAAGACCCAGATTGCTGGGCCCCACTCCCCAGTTTGATTTAGTAGGTGCAGGGTGGGGCCCAAGAATGTGCTTTTCTAATAAGTTCCCCGGGAGTTCTGGGAACCACACTTGGAGAAGCACCATCCTCTCGCCATTCCCTGGGCTGCCAGGTAATGGGGAAAGTCCACCCAGATCGGGCTGTTTCTTTTCAGCCTCCAGCAGCTAAGGATCTCACAGGAGCTCTGAACAATCTTGAGACTTCTGAAGATGACTGTGCTGGGTTTACCATCACACCTCTGACGGTGTTTTCCTTCAGCATGCTTTCCCTGCCTGTTACTTCACTGAATGTTTTCTGAGGTTGGGTTGGGATGTGCCGGCCTTTGCTTTCCGTCCGACTTTCCTTAACGACGCTCACCGAAGCAGCTGAGAAGGATGACTCATGTGCCACCACAATGAACATTGGTTCTGATAAATGTATCCTTCTCTTTGTCCGTCTCCAAATGTTTCTCCATTGAATACTCTTGAACAGTTTTCATCTTGTCATTGCTGGGGGATCCTTTTACCAACAGGAACTCATGTTGGCCAGCATTTTGAGCCCCATTCCAAGGACAACCATAAATAGTCAATTTAATGAGAACTTTCCCCAAAGAAAACATGTTAACATCTACTGTGAAGGGAGGAAGGATTTCTTAGGGAAAATAAGAATCTATACTCCCTGTGGATAGCACTGGGTTTCCCAGCAGTGGAAGTAGTTAAAATAATATTGAAATTTTGACTTTGTCCTCAGAGACCATATAATTTTTTGGAAAGAGAACACAAACACTGAATACTTTTGAGCTGAAAATATGGACGGATGGAAAAATGTGCTGAGGAAAGTCCCTACCAACAGACACTTATGAGAAGATTCTATATATTTTTTTTTTTAAGATTTATTTATTTGAGAGAGAGAGAGCACAAGCGGGAGAAAAGGGCAGAGGGTGAGGGAGAGAGAATCTCAAGCAGACTTCCCGCTAAAGCGGCGGGAAGGTCCCGAGGAGCCTGATGCAGGGCTCGATCTCAGGACCCTGAGATCATGACCTGAGCCAAAACCAAGAGTCAGACACTTAACCGACTAAGCTACCCAGGTGCCCTGAGAAGCTTCTGCATTTAGAAATCTACCTTCTTAGGGGCTTAGTTGCTTCAGTCTGCCTTCAGTTCAGGTCATGATCTCAGGGTCCTAGGATTGAGCCCTGCATCGGGCTCCGTGCTCAGCAAGGAGTCTGCTTCTCCCTCTCCCTCTGCCTCCCCACCTGCTTTTGCGTGCTCGCTCGCTCTCTCAAATCTTTAAAAAAAAAAAAAAAAATCCACCTTCTTAAAGATGAGAAGTATGGTGGGTTATCAAAGAAGGGGAGGTTGTGTCAGAGACATTTTAAAGCACCAAAGCAAAAGAGTTACGTTTTAAGAGTACAGAGGATTTGGGCGCCTGGGTGGCTCAGTCGGTTAGGCGGCTGCCTTCGGCTCAGGTCATGGTCCCAGGGTCCTGGGATCGAGTCCCACATCGAGCTCCCTGCTCTGTGGGGAGCCTGCTTCTCCCTCTACCTCTGCCTGCTTCTCCGCCTACTGGTGCTCTCTCTCTCTCTCTGTCAAATAAATAAATAAAATCTTAAAAAGAAAAAAAAAGTACAGAGAAGCTTGTCTGGTGCTAACAGGTTGGTTTTTTTTTAGTAATCTCTACACCCATTTTGGGGCTCAAACCCATGACCCCGAGATCGAGGCGCGTGCTCTGCTGACTAAGCCCGCCAGGCACCCCCAGGTTGTGTTTTTAAAGTCCCAAGAAATGAGGGGTAAAGTTTTTGGCTAGGTATTTTCTAACTGGTTAAACTTATTTCATGTCTTTTATAAATTCAGAGTTTGTGGTTATTAGAACATGTTTTTCACTTAAGCTTCAGTGGTCTAGGGAAAAAAGCAAATTGATAAAGTTTAGTAAGGTTAAACAACTTATTTAACTCTTTTTCAAGCATTTTAACAGTGCCAAGTACATAAAATTTTTGCCAGTTACAGTAATACTCTGTTGACTAAAACTAGCCTAGATACTCCCAACAATATTCTGCCATGATCTAAGTACTTATTCTGGAATAAAATTTCATTTTCTTTCTTTCTTTTTTTTTTTTTTAAAGATTTTATTTATTTATTTGAGAGAGAGAGAATGAGAGACAGAGAGCATGAGAGGGAGGAGGGTTAGAGGGAGAAGCAGATTCCCTGCCGAGCAGGGAGCCCAATGCGGGACTCGATCCAGGGACTCCAGGATCATGACCTGAGCCAAAGGCAGTCGCTTAACCAACTGAGCCACCCAGGTGCCCCTAAAATTTCATTTTCATAAAATATTTTAACATTCAAATTTAGAGAAGTCTGAGATTTTTATTCTGAGGATTATTCAAAAGTTTAAACCTTTGTAATGGTAGTTTCAGGATTTCCCATTAGACCAAAGATAAATTATCATAAGGACTTTTTATTTATTTATTTATTAAAGATTTTCTTTATTTGACAGAGAGAGACACAGCGAGAGAGGGAACACAAGCAGGGGGAGTGGGAGAGGGAGAAGCAGGCCTCCCGCAGAGCAGGGAGCCCGATGCGGGGCTCGATCCTGGGACCCTGGGTATCACGACCTGATCCGAAGGCAGACGCTTAACAACTGAGCCACCCAGGCGCCCCAGGACTTTTTTTTTTTTTTTTTTTTAAAGACTAGGAATCTGTAGAGAGAGAATAAGGACAGAGCAGTAGTTGGGACCTGTGTGACCTGTACCCTAATCCCTTAACTCACCTGTAGCTCTGTTCCGAAACACCAATGTGGAAGATGTCCTCAATGCCCGAAAACTGGAGCGAGACTCGCTTCGGGATGAGTCCCAAAGGAAGAAGGAACAGGACAAGCTGCAGAGGGAGAGAGACAAACTAGCCAAGCAGGAGCGCAAGGAAAAGGAAAAGAAAAGGACACAAAGAGGGGAGCGGAAGCGATAACCTTGGTCCACTCTGTTCTTTCTCCTCATGGACTTGATCAAAGGGAGAAGTGATTGTGCACATGTGTATTTAAGAGAAGTGAGAGAACATTGCAGAGTGGTTTCCCAAGGCATTTCCCTTTTGTTTACATGGTCAAAAGGAAAATCACAAACACTTCTAATTACAAAATGTGCCATGTCTCTGTGGTGTGGGTAATCAGATTATTGTGGTTGATGTCTGTACCAAAGATCTGGAATGGGGGCAACTTTTATATTTTAATACTGAAGTCCTGGCTCCTTTTGGCCACTTTAGAAGTCTTCCCTCACCTAGGATAAATAACAGAAGTATTCAGAAAGCAGACAGTTACAGTTTTCATCCTGAAGGAGCAGAATCATGACCACTCCTTTTCTGAGGTGAAATGTGGGAGCATAAAGTACTTTGAAAGTAGTAGTTACCTCTTACTGTATTGTTTTATGGATGAAATAGAAAGCTAATGAAGAGCCTACCTGGATCCAGATATTATGTCAACATGGCAACAAACTATGAAAATGGAAGAAATGATGTGGTAGATGTTCTAGATTTGAGATTTTTTTTTAAGTTTCAGCCTATGGGAGGAAAAGAAGTATCTTTTTAAGTAGAGATAGTTACATATTTTTCCTCATCCAGGCTGTGATTTTAAAGAAGGATGTGTATTGGGTGGAAGGATATCATTGATAGCTAGATTCACTTTTTATAATCATGAGCCCTCTTGACTGCTAGTAGAGATTTTAATCCTGGTCTGCCCTAAAACATAAGTATAAAGATGTGATAATTACAGTTTGGAAGAAACTGCAGGAACCATGCATCTAAGGAAGAAACACTGGAAATCTCTGCTAACACAAAGATATTTAAGAGTGTACATTGTGTGTACTCAACAAATTTAATGAGTGGAAAAACCTGGGAGAGTCAAAAGTGAGCAGGAACTCTCCATTTCTACTTTTGTCACAAGCCACATTCAATTGTAAATAAGGCCTTTACTTCTGGCAGCAGACTTGTCAAGAAACCCGAAGGGAGCAATCTCCCTGACAAGACAGAAAATAGGTATTTTATACCTGAGTTTGGCAAACTACTGCAGGCTAGGAAATTTGGCGCGGTTTGTTTTTGTATGGTGCAAGTCAGCAAGGGATTTTGCATTTTTAAAGGCTTGTAAAAGAAGGAATATGTGACAGAGACCTTTTGTGGCCTGTGAAACCTAAAATATTTACTGTCTGGCCCTTCAGAGAAAAAGTTTGCTGACCTGTTTTATACCATTAACTAAGAGGTTAACAAAAAATTCTTACCTTTGTGCAGAAGGTAAAAAGCATGGTTAAGGAAAAGATGTGTCACCTCTATACACTCCTATAACCGTGGCATTGCATTTTAAAAAAGTAACCATCTTTTAAAAAAAAATAAACTATTTAAATCACTGTTTTCTGATTGATTGATTCCTTCCAGCTATCCATGGAAATGAATTGTGTGAACACTTAGGAATGTGTTGAATTTTGCTTTGTATTTTGATTAGCCCAATATGCTGTATTAGTAGAACCTCTTCCTAGAATCAAATTCTCTGCCTCAATTTTCCTGTGAAGTTGGGTATTAGGAAATCAGAAAGATTACCTTGTTTTATTTATTTATTTATTTATTTTAAAGATTTTATTTATTTATTTGACAGAGACAGAGATAGTGAGAGCAGGAACACAAGCAGTGGGAGTGGGAGAGGGAGAAGCAGGCTTCCCCCCGAGGAGGGAGCCCGATGTGGGACTCGATCCCAGGACCCTGGGATCATGACCTGAGCCGAAGGCAGACGCTTAACGACTGAGCCACCCAGGCGCCCAAGATTACCTTGTTTTATTGGAAGTCAGTAAATTGGCTTTGAAGTCCTTGCAGTCCTTTTGGAGTCTTAGTCTTCTATGGCAGTAGCAATAATAAGCTGTGGCTACAGATAATTTATGAGAGAGCCTATTTTATTAACCCTCATTTTGGATTTTTAGTTTATTTTCACCTTGATTTTGGTCTCTGAAGCAGAGCCAGGTTATATCCATGAGCCCCTGAAGGGTACTTGTTATAGTCTAACAGTAGCCAGTTCTTCTGGGACTCTCTTATGTTACAGTTAGGTGTATACTTGAACTACTGTTTATTTTTTTTAAGATTTTATTTATTTATTTGACAGACAGTGAGAGAGGGAACACAAGCAGGGGGAGTGGGAGAGGGAGAAGCAGGACCCTGGGATCACGACCTGAGCTGGAGGCAGACACTTAACGACTGAGCCACCCAGGCGCCCCTTGAACTAATGTTTAAGTGGGAAAAAAGGATCAGCTCATTAGGCTTTGAGTAAGGTTATTCACTTAATTCAGATGCTGATAAATCCTTTATGTCTAAAATGTTCAGTATTGTAAAGGGCAAATTTTAAACAGCCGTATCTTCTGTAGTATGATTGACATTTTAGTCCAAAATTGGGATTGCAGTCATTAATTCCCAACACTCTAAAACTTAATGGTAGCAGATATTCAAGTGGTAAGGATGCTGATATAATTCAAGATAATTTTTAACTACTTTTATATAAATCACCTTGTCTATTTAAAAAAATTGAATACACCAAATTCTTTTGGATTAGAAATGATGAGCATCAGCTTTATCAGTTTCACTACAAATTGTATGTGATATTTTTTGTTCCTCATAGGTTGTAATTCAGAAGTACAATACATAGGAACCATCCATTAGAGAGTATACCATAGAAAGGGATAACCAACTAATATGAGAATTATTTGCAGGGTGATGTGATTAACAGAATTTCAAAGAATTTTTGTGTTTGGTTTTAGTTAATGGACTAGTGTTTTATTTCTGACCACTGTCATGTTAAAACTTCCCCAGAATTTTAATCTGGTTTGTCTTGGTTAGTATAAAGGCAGAGCAAAAACTTCATCTTTGGGGTGCCTGGGTGGCTCAGTCAGTTAAGCGTCTGCCTTTGGCTCAGGTCATGATCTCCAGGTCCCTGGCTCCCTACTTGGCGGGGAGTCTGCTTCTCCCTCTGCCTCTCCACTTATGCTCTCTCGCTCAACTTGCCCTCAAATAAATAAAATCTTAAAAAAAAAAAAACAGGCGCCTGGGTGGCTCAGTCGTTAAGCGTCTGCCTTCGGCTCAGGTCACGATCCTAGAGTCCTGGGATCAAGCCCCACATGGGGCTCCCTGCTTGGCGGGAAGCCTGCTTCTCCCTCTCCCACTCCCCCTGCTTGTGTTCCCTCTCTCGCTGTGTCTCCCTCTGTCAAATAAATAAAATCTTAAAAAAAAAAAACAAAACACATCTTTGAAGGAGGTCAGGCTCGATGCAAGGATATCTGAATGGCACTGGTTTGTCTACCAACATTCTTACTTAAATGTTAATGAAATTTATAAATTTTTTTTTTAAATGTTTTATTCACTCATTCATGAAAGTCAGAGAGAGAGAGAGAGGCAGAGGCAGAGGGAGAAGCAGGCTCCCCGCCTAGCAGGGAGCCCGATGCGGGACTCGATCCCAGGACCCCGGGATCATGACCTGAGCCGAAGGCAGACGCTTAACCATCTGAGCCACCCAGGTGCCCCTAAATGTTAATGAAATTTAAAACTCAGGCCAGTGAAATGAAATTTGGTTTTCTGACCTTCCGTGACACTTAAGGTTAGAAACTAATACAAAGATGTAAAAAAAAGAAACCAAATATTTTCAACAAAGTAATTTATTTTTTCCTGAGAGACTAAATTCAGTACAGTATTTGTTTTCAAAACATCCAACATGTCTTATGTCAAACTTAACCACTTTCTATGCAGTGAGTGTGGTGGGGTGATCTATTTTATTTGACTACCCTCAATGTAATTCATTTGGGTAGTTCTAAAGCGTATCAGTGATCAAAATGTTTCTCCCTACAGTTACTCCTGCATTCTCAATCAGTTTCTTCCGCACATCATCTAAAGAAAATTTATGTGGTGTGATTACACTCTTTAATACCAAGATTTCTAAAACTAGGAAAAACACCAACATTTAAAACATCAGTGTTTCTAGTCAAGGATAGTTCAATTAAATTTCATCAGTACATTATATTATAGTTTAACTCATGGAGAAATGTTAAAACCCAAGATCTTCTGAGTCACATAATACCAACATTTCATATTAATGAATAAATTACTCGGGTTTCATACAAAGATATTAAGTGATGAGAAACAGAAAAAGCCAAGCTTTCAAAAGCTTTTAAAAAAAATACAGAAGCAAACTAATGAACACAACTACACAAAATATACACTAACCAATTGCAAACTAAACTAAAGATTAACCTTAAAAAAATACATTTTAGAACTTCGTGATACCCTCATAAAATGCAGCAAACTAAGGGTATTAAAACAATAGTCATTATTTTAGTTACTGTGCATCAACTCTAAAAGATCCAGATAAAGGAAATTTGTTTTTGATTCAGTTTAAATACTTTAAAATTGGAAATATGTAATAATTGATAGTATAATTAAATTTTAAAGAATATACACAAATGATTTGAACAGGTTTTATATTCAGTAACTTGCATGGTTTTTACACTGGCACTTTTATCACTAATTTAGGAGAATCAGATGCATTTCCCTCCATATACTTAGGCACTAAGATTTCAAATTTATAAATATGGTAGTATTTTAAATATTAAATTTTTACATGAATATTGGGTTCATCCTTGTTTTCCTTTGTTTCCTAGGTATTATCCAGTTTTGTAAGGAAAATACTTTTATATCACAATCAAAACTTGTCTTGGTTACTAGACTGTAGCCATAATTGGGTTACAGTCACTTAGATTCATTATTTGGAATTATACTTACTAAGGCAGACCTAAATGAAACTTATCTTCTAGAACAATTTCACATTCGCATTTACCTGCACTGCAGAATGGGCTTAAGCAATATTTTAGCTGTTAGGAAATATTTAATTTACTTAAACTTGTTATTTTTGGCTACTCGGAACTCCTAGAGTAGTCAACTTTCCCTTTGAGTTCACTTTAAACTATATCTGATTCATTCCAAATAGAAGATTTTTAAATAGAAGTTAGACTTCATTAAGGTATTAACTTTAAATCTGAAAGAAAATTAATGTATTGAAATTTTCAAGTTTGACAAGTTCATTAAAATTTTTTAGCATGTCTTGATACATTTACTTATCAGCTTTTTATTCTTCTTTCTGCTGGCATTTCCTTAATGTTTGTTTGCTTCACCTCTCTGGTTCATTGGATTGCTACTATTTATGTTTTCATGGACTTTATCCTCACAGTTTACTATATCTTGTAAAGCCTTTTCCAAATCTGTTTGGCCAGCTGTACTGGCTGTTTTTGGCAAGGTCATCTGCAGTGCACACCACAGGGTAGTGCGTGCTTTCCGAGTAGCCACACACATCTCTTTAATTGCTGAAGCAAGGGCAAAAACATCTGTAAAAAAACCATTCAGGGTCAGTTCATATTAGATACCTTTTATATATTCCTTAACTCTTAAAAAAGCCCAATGTTGTACTATTAAATTATCAAACATTATTTTTATAAAAGAAGGATGGCTATTGACTGAGTGGGTTAAAGTATTTGACTTAATATTTAAAATTGTTGATACTGTATTTCTGACTTACAGTACAATGACTATGCTTTGGGTAGAACACAGACTTTGACAGAGTTATAATTAAATGGTAAAATTAACAAAACTGATCAAAGTACTTTTAGAGTAAATTATTTGGGCATCATTTACCAATTTATTCTTTAGCTAAATGTAAATTTTAGAAATCCAACCTTTTAACTTCAGAATCTGATTTTAACAACATTCAAATGATCTCACTGCCTTATCAAAAGAATATGCATTACCGCTTATACCTCTGTCATCTTGGCATCTAGGAACTCCTTGCCTTTGCCGATTTGAAGCATTAACAATTTCATCCTTTCTACGTGACTGTACAATGTGAATGGACTCCAGGTGTCTATCAAGAGCAGTAGAGATATTGGCATGAAGGGGAGAGCTTCGAAGACGTTCCATTTTGCCTAGTAGAGTCACAACCTGAGGGAAACATTTTAAATTTTGATAAGGCATGTAACCATACTGCCCTGTCTTTTAATTAAGAACAAATCTTCAATGAAGCAGAATAGAGATGAGGGCAATAATATTCATCTAATAAATAACTGAATGCCTACTGTGTCCTGATACCATGCTGGGGAAAACAAAGATATAAAGCCAGTCTTTTGTACCTCCTTGTTTCAGTCAGTAATCAGTTACTGGGAATAAGCAACTGTTAAAAAAATTGAACATTCAAACATTTCCATGTCACTGACAATAAGTGCAAATTTAAGATCTAAGATTGTTTTTGGCAAATAAGAGAACAGCCTGCAAATAGAACATTTTTAGAAGGTACTGTAATCTAAAGGGAAAAAAAAATTGAGCTAAAAGGGAGAAGTCCTAGATTGATTAATCCTGACCTTGGCAAGTCCTTTCTGGGCTTCCAGTATTCTCCTTTTGGAAATCAGAAATATTCAGATCATACTGACTAGTGGTAGTTTTAAGGAATCCCTAATCCAGTATATCAGTAAGGGGAGTATATTTTCTAGTTGTATATACCTAACTTGTCTCAAATTCTAAACTTGAAAGGTATATAAGGAAAGAGAACTTTTTCAATAATTAGGATTTGAACATGAAGTAAATACAGTAATTGCCTTTGGGAGCTAAATGTTTTAAAATTCACAAATTAGGGGCGCCTGGGTGGCTCAGTCATTAAGCGTCTGCCTTCAGCTCAGGTCATGATCCCAGGGTCGTGGGATCGAGCCTCGCATCGGGCTCCCTACTCCGTGGGAGGCCTGCTTCTCCCTCTCCCACTCCCCCCGCTTGTGTTCCTGCTCTCGCTGTCAAATAAATAAGTAAAAAACTTTAAAAAAATAATAAAATTCACAAATTAAAAATCACAAAATTCACATAAGAACTTGGTGTTCAGTGATTGGAGAGAGTAAGAAAATATCTCTCAATTAAGAAGCTAATGGCAAGACGAACCATGAGAGACGATGGACTCTGAAAAACAAACTGAGGGTTCTAGAGGGGAGGGGGGTGGGAGGATGGGTTAGCCTGGTGATGGGTATTAAGGAGGGCACGTTCTGCATGGAGCACTGGCTGTTATGCACAAACAATGAATCATGGAACACTACATCTAAAACGAATGATGTAATGTATGGGGATTAACATAACAATAAAAAAAAAAAAAAAGCTAATGGCAACTGAATGAATGCCTCTAACCTCACACTCATATCAAGTTTCTTTGGAGTCTACTTCAGGTCCATGGAGAAAACACAAGTATATAGGTATTAAATGTAAACTAATTATATATTTTTAAAATACGAATCATTTTGAATAAACGATAAGTATAAAGAAAGAAATGTGCACAGGTGATTTTTAATAAACTTTTAAAAGTTTTTTTTTTCAGAATTGTATAAAACCAGCAAACTAGAAAGTAGTACATGTAAAAATATTTTTGCCCTTTGTGATCATCGGTCTAATGTTGCTAAGTACAGATAAAACAAATTTTTACAACAGCTATAAACATAACCTAAAATAATGTGAAGCATAAGCAAAGCTGGAAAAAGTTTATTAAGTTTGCAGTCCTTTGATATATTGCCTAGACATGTACTGAAGAAAAGGAATTTTAACTTGGAAGAGTCTTAAGAGAAAATAATGAAAGACTGAAGTTTTTTTTTTTCTTTTCTTTTTTGGAAGTTTTTATTAACATAACATTTGGCTGTAACCCATGTTGGTATCTGCTATACCACTGATAAATCCATTGTACAAATTTATAAATTTGATATAGAATTTTTTTTAAAGATTTTATTTATTTATTTGAGAGAGAGAGAATGAGAGACAGAGAGTATGAGAGGAAAGGGGATCAGAGGGAGAAGCAGACCCCCCGCTGAGCAGGGAGCCCGATGCGGGACTCGATCCCGGGACTCCAGGATCATGACCTGAGCTGAAGGCAGTCAACCAACTGAGCCACCCAGGCGCCCTTGATATAGAATTTCAACTGACCAACTGAAAGCTAGGTAAAATCAATCTTTTTCCACTGAAGTAGTTCATATCTATATTTTAAAGACAGCAAGGTACAAGAAACTGATGTTCAATAAAATACACTCCACTATGTTGATTTTTCTAATTCCTAAAATGGCTTTTATTCAATCACAGAAGCAAGCTGTCTTTACTGCATGCTTTTTCCCAGGAATATTTTTTTTTTTAGTTTATTTATTTTTTTAAGTAATCTCTACGCTCAACATGGGGCTCGAACCCACAACTCTGAGATCAAGAGTCAAACGCTCCTCTGACTGAGCCAGCCAGGCGCCCCTCCCAAGAATCTTGTATCATATTTTATTTGGAAAACAGCATAAGTTTTTAAGAGAGAAAGGTCAAAAAAGAGAAATTTTGGGGCGCCTGGGTGGCTCAGTTGGTTAAGCGACTGCCTTCGGCTCAGGTCATGATCCTGGAGTCCCTGGATCGAGTCCCGTATCGGGCTCCCTGCTCGGCGGGGAGTCTATTCTCCCTCTGACCCTCCCCCCTCCTCTCATGTGCTCTCTCTCATTCTCTCTCTCTCAAATAAATAAAATCTTAAAAAAAAAAAAAGAAATTTTACCCTGCTCTATTAAATTCTAGAAAATTCTGAAATTACAAAGGAAATAACAGGAATAATCATTTGTTAAATTACAAAGTGACCTAACATCAGGATTCTTTATATTTGAAGTGATATACTAATTTTCTAAAACAAGAGTATTTTACAAAATTATGCATACCTATATTCTTCAGTATTTAATACATTGCTGGATATATTTAATGTTTGTTGAATAACTCAAGAGTACAGGGTTAAGAAAATGAAATACAGTAATTACCTGTTGATTTACCATTTTGTATAATGCAAACACAGCTTGCTCATCAAGCTAGAAAACAGATGTTTGTGTCTAAGAAATGGGACTTTCTTTATAAATAATATTCAAAATTATTTTTGCTTTAAAATTCTTTCTGTTGGATTAGCTCTTCGTTAACTTGGGTTTCTTAAAGAGGAACCATTTAAGTTACTAAACCTACTTTTTTTTTTTTTTTAAAGATTTTATTTATTCATTTGAGACAGAGAGAATGAGAGACAGAGAGCATGAGAGGGAGGAGGGTCAGAGGGAGAAGCAGACTCCCTGCCGAGCAGCGAGCCCGATGCGGGACTCGATCCCGGGACTCCAGGATCATGACCTGAGCCGAAGGCAGTCGCTTAACCAACTGAGCCACCCAGGCGCCCTAAACCTACTTTTTAAATCATTAAGGGAGTGCTATTTCCCCTTCCCTAATTATTAATCATAGTTCTAGGACCAAACATGGAAAAGAATATATTTCAGAGAATTATGCATAAATGTGATTTAAAAATCCTTCAGAACTCTGACTTGTTTTAAAATTTTATCAAACAATTAAAAAATCCATTATTGGGTGTTTTTACAGCTTACTCTGGCTTGTTCCCGAAGTTCATCCACAATTAAGCGATCAACTCGAGATGGGTTGGAGGTCAGCCTTGGAATTGGGGTGTTGTTAGTACTGGATACTTTTTTTCCTGGGTAATTCTTGGCCAGGGCCAATTCAGTCTGTAAAAAATTATGTAACTTTTAGATGCTGAACTTTCTAAATATGATTCAATACTGAATAACATTTCTCCTAGGCCTAAGAAATAAATTGAAAATCACAACTTTAAAATTGTTTCAGTTTCAAAAAGCAACAAATACAAACCACAATACCACCATATTTTTCTATCATATTTAATGCATATAAAATACCCAAAGGCTCCAACAGCTTAATATTTAATTAAAAGAACTTTAAAAAAAAAAAAAAGTATTTTGGGACGCCTGCGTGGCCCGGTCAGTTAAGCGTCTGCCCTCAGCTCAGGTTGTGATCTCGGGGTCCTGGGATCGAGTCCCTCATCGGGCTTCCTGCTCAGTGTGGAGTCTGCTTCTCCCCCTCTGCCTGCTGTTCCCCCTGCTTGTACACTCTCTCTCTCTCAAGTAAATAAAATCTTTAAAAAAATTTTAAAAAGGATTTTATTATTTTTTAAAGATTTTATTCACTTATTTGAGAGAGAGAGAGAGAGATAGAGTGCATGAGATGGGGTAAGGTCAGAGAGAGAGGCAGACTTCCCACTGAGAAGGGAGCCCGATGCAGGACTCGATCCTGAGACTCCAGGATCATCACCCGAGCCGAAGGCAGCCGCTTAACCAACTGAGCCCCCCAGGTGCCCCAAAAAGGATTTTATTTTTAAGTAGTCTCTACACCCAACTTGAGGCTCAAACTCATAACCCTGAGATCAAGAGTCACATACTCTTCCAACTGAGCCAGGCAGGCACCCCAAAAGAAGTAAACTTTTAACCCATTAAGGAAAGAGTCTTCATAGGCGAAATAAACTTTACATAAATAATGATTTTTTTTAAGCTTGAAGCTTAAGTCATCTAATTAACTCCTTATAGTCAAATACTTAACAAATACTGTACATTATAGAATTCAGCTTAGAAATAACACTCAAACTACTCTAACAAACAAAATGAAGAGAGGCAGAGGGAACATCCTAAGTTACTCCTAAATGGATAGCTTTGTGTTACCTTTTTTCTCTCCTTTTCTAATGCTCTCCATTGTTCATAGCACTCTTCTAGTCGAATATGAAGTTCACTGGCTGGTCCACTACGGGTTTTAATTGGTCTTTGAAATCCAGAAGTTGGCACGAAACCAGAAAAGGAATTATCACCATACATCATATCATTAAAATAAGGGTATAAATGGCTTAAGTCATCATAAGAAAACAAATCATAAGAATCCAACAGTGGAACAACTGAATGGCCAAATGGGTGAGTGGATCTTAGGGGAAACCCATTTGAACCAAGTGGCTGAAAACTCTGATTATGCCTTAAATCTCCCATCATATAATTATTAGAAAAGCATGACGCCTGTGCGCGATTCACACGGCTATTAATATTGTTGTCTCCACTTCCCTGTCTGTGGCTATTAAAATGACCCTGTGACTCCAACAGATCTTGATACATATTTTGAGATAAGCCATCTAAGTGCTTTGGACCTTCCTCAGGATCATAATGTCCACTCTGAGGCTTAGCTTGAAAATTATGTTTGTTTATATTTTCAATGATCCCATACTGCTGAGCTGAATAGTTATCACAAAATCCATTTGGTTGCTTTATTTTTTTATCAGTAACTGATTCAAAGAGATTTTCTTCTCCAGTCTTTGTCAGTCCTTCCATGTGATTGGCAGATTGAATTCTTTCTGCACCATTGTAACTGAAATCAAAACTAGAAAATGCTGAAGGGTTTTCTTGGCAATACTTCTGAAATAAACTGCTATTTGGGGTTAAATTTGTGGATGACAGTTGGGGGAAATCTGAAGAATGGCTAGAACCTTTTGAAGCTACACTTAAGTGACTATTTAATTTCATCAAGTTACCTTGATTCCGGTAAGGAATAGGAGTGTTATTTTTTGTTTGGACATTCATCCAAGTTGGTCTGTTTAAGTTGATACCTCCTGAAGATGTTGCTGAGTTTGATAATAAATTCACAGATTTAAAATACTCAGAATTTGGGGGCTCAGGTTTAGTAAACTGTTGTTTTTCTGTGACATTAGCAAAATCATTATTAGGTGGACAAGCTGTGTGAGGTTTCAGTCCAAATTCTGATTTTAAGCCAAAATCAGCAGTGAATGCTGCTTCCTTTGCAAACTGCTTTTCTGTCAGATGTGGTGTGGTTTTTGGAAATGTGAAATTCTGCTGGTCAGGTATTGTCTCCTCCATTTTTTTCTGATTTGCTGGTTTAACCTGAAATAACTTTGTGTAGGTGTCTGCTTCTACAGTTGGTGTTTCAAGTGTGCCATTGGCTAATTTTTTACTATCCTGGACACTAAAATTTGAACACTTATTAAGCTTAGCCTTATTAGGATGAACATATTCTGGGTATCTACAATAATCTGCATTTTCATTGTATCTATTAAATTGAGAAAGAAACATCTCTGCCCTTTTCTGCTGTAATGGTGCTTCAAGACCTTTAGTACATATTTTCTCTCTTCCATAAAGGTAAGTATCAACTCCTGATTCTTTCATGATGTCAGACAGACCAGTTTGTGATGTAAAACAGTTTTTGATAAATGGATAATCTTGGAATGTTGTCTTAGCTGTATCATTTGTCTGGATATTGTAACAGTTAGAATGATCACTTCGTGAGGGGTACATCCATTGTTCTTCAAGGTCTAAACCAGTAAATCCATGATAAAGTTCATCTATTTTTTGTTGTGGTGTTAGATTACTATTATGCAGGTATTGCTTTTCCACTGCTGACACAGATTCACCACTATAAAAAGCTTGCTGAGAGATGGCTGTATCTATTGGCCTTTTGGTTTCTGTTAAGAGGTCATGGTGATCTGCAAATCTGCTTGTGTTCATTGGCCAAACTGACTTTAAATTGGAGGAGCAGGTCCTAGAACAAGTAAATATATTTAATTACAACTTAGCTTTTAAATGACTTTATTTCCTTAGTGGAGAAGGTAGGACAGGTTTTCAAAACATTTATATCATCTCACTGCCCCATCATCTATCTAATCCTTTCTAATTTTGACTTATAAACAACTATTACATCCAAATAATTTTCTATCACTTGAAATGTGTCACATGCTACATAAATACTCATTTTAATCTTAATATGTCTACAGTATACTTTCCCAAGAGGCATTAACTAAGGCCTGAGGCTGGTGACTGCATGATCTTGCATCAATTATTTATCTATAATAAGCAGAAAACAAAGTAAGTTTTTCCTTTAATTAGGTTATTATATAATACAAAAGTGTTGTTGACTGCAATTTTTTAAATGAAAAAGATGTACTTTGCTGAAACTATTACTGAAATTAAAATATTTTAATTGGTTGCATGTGTGCTGCATATTTCCCTATCTATGAAATAGGGCATTTGGGTAATATGGCTTCCACACCCCCCAAAACAATCAAAGTGTATTTTAAAAATTTTTACCATATGAATAAAGTCCATACATATTTCTGCATAGCAGTAATGATAGTTTTATTCTTTGGGATATATCTATAAAAGCTCTTTGGAATTTATACTCTTTAAGCCAAACTTTAGCTCATAAACTCGAGGGAAATAGCTCTGAATTATGCAAGAATAATTTTCCAAATGAAAGTTCTTAACAGTAAATTAAATTTCAGTATGAAACTTCCATTGTATGGTAAGTACCTCATCAAAATCGAGGCTGTTAGATACAAATATGTGAATTAAGATGTCTATTATCAGATGATCCTTTATTAAGTAAAAATATAGTAATCTAGTATATGTGAATTTAAAAGCTTACTATATACCATATGGCTTATATAATATACTAACCCCTCAGCAAAATATGGCTGTGACTTATCTTGTTCTTCCAAAATATTAGACACAAGTCCATATAAGTCTGTTTCACTGCCATAGTCATTTCTTTCCGTTTGAATCCTAAAAGTAAATGAATATCACATGTAAATTCTTTTCCTCATGCTGAAATACAATATATTGATTTCTATTTCCAGACTTATCATACCATTATTTTTCTATAAAATATTTGGATTGGATTTGTATCATCATTTCAAATAAAGAGGGAACAGGAACTCAAGAATATTTTCCACGTTAGCATAGTGCCTATGCTATGTGTTTCTCCTTCATTTCAAATCCTATGTCTAGTTCACAGTGTACGCTTAACTCTTATTTCTCCAAAACACATGCTATTCATTTTAGGTTCCAAGATATAAATCTCTAACCTATGATGTTTTAGACAGACTTGGCACCATGGCTGCTTCTAAAAGCGTATCTGGTCCCATTATACATTATTCCATCAACACTTGCTCAGTTTCTTCATTTGTGATTTGAAAACCCTATGAATCTGCTGCTCTATTTTTGTGACTCTTTAGACCAAACGTTGGGTTTAAAAAGTGAAATGAAATATGGTCATCCTAGATACCACACCAATATTGCAGTTGTCCCTTAAATGTAACCGATTTATGGGCTATCCCAAATCCTTACTAAAGTAACCAGAGCTCCATGTACCTGAAATCGTGTCTTGTGACTACCACTGTCTAAATAATACAAAATGTAAAAACCACAAGGAGACTGAAATTAGTGCCTTTTACCTCCTATGTATTTAAAGTAATTTGTTCCTAGAAGTAATATGTTGCTTTAGGTTGTAACTTCTTGTTTTCTCATATTTTAACATTTCACGTGTTAGGACATTTTAGAAATAAAAATAACTTATATTTGCATAACACTCAAACATTTCATTGATCTTCATAACATAGGATGGGCAGGTATTAGTAATCATTAAGCTACTGAAGAATGAGCATTTGAGATTTTAAGAAACTTGTATTTTGCCAGTGTATATGATTTGCCAAACTGTACACTTGCTGAACAAGTGGTCTGCCTACAAGTCTAATGCTTTTTCCACTATGTTATGTTATTTCAAAAAGATTCAATGTAAAGTTTTTTTGAATAATAATATATTAGTATATATCTAAAAAAACTCAATGTAATATATACTAAACTATTAATAGTTGTTATTAGGAAGTGTTAAAAGTTAAGGTGAACTTCTGCTTTCTTTTGTATATTTCTGTAAAGTCTGAATTTTTGCAATGAACATAGATCAACTTAAAAAATATTTTTGTAGAATTATATATTAGTCTTTCTAATAAAATCACTATTTCATAGAACTTACCAATTTTCAAATTTTTAACATTTAAAAAAAAATTTTAAGTAATTTCTAGGGGCGCCTGGGTGACGCAGTGGTTTAAGAGACCAACTCTTGGTTTCAGCTCAGGTCGTGATCTCGGGGTGGTGAGATCGAGCCCCATGCTGGGGCGCGGAACCTGCTTAAGATTCTCTCCCTCTCCCTCTGCCCCTCCCGCTTGTGCTCCCACTCTAAAAATAAATAAATCGGGTGCCTGGGTGGCTCAGTTGGTTAGGCGACTGCCTTCGGCTCAGGTCATGATCCCAGGGTCCTGGGATCGAGTCCCGTATCGGGCTCCCTGCTCTGCGGGGAGCCTGCTTCTCCCTCTCCCACTCCCCCTGCTTGTGTTCCCTCTCTCGCTGTGTCTCTCTCTGTCAAATAAATAAATAAAATCTTTAAAAAAATAAAATAAATAAATAAATAAATAAATAAATAAATCTTTTTTAAAAAAGTAATCTCTACACCCAACATGAGGCTTGAACTCACAACACTGAGATCAAGAGTCACATGCTCTACCAATTGAGTCACTTAAAAGTTTTATTAATTAAAAAATATTAAAATTGGGGAGCCTGGCTGGCTCAGGCGATGAAACATGTGGCTCTTGATCTCAAGGTCCTGAGTTCGAGCCCCACACTGGGCACATAATTTCTTAAAAAAAAAAAGAATAAACATATAAGATTTTTTAAATAATTATTTTCCACTTAAACTAAAGATGTATCAACCTCTATCAACTGCTCCCTTATATACAATTAAAATAAAGGTAGATGCCATTCCCTTAGGCTTCTCTTTGCAACAGGCTCCCATAATATCCTATACTTTTTCTTTTAAACCTCACTATACTTGTGCCCAGCAAGTCATCATCATCATCATTACTGTAAGATCTACAAAGGTAGGGATAATATTTGCCATGTTAATTCTAGTATCCCCAATAGGAGAGATCTGGCATAGAGCAGGCCGTTATTATTAATGGAATCAAAAAATAACTAAAAGTATCTTATATTTGATAAAATCCCATTTGTTGTATACTTGTGAAGGAAATAATTACTGAAAATTTAGAACTGGATGAAAAAAATAGATAAAAAATTATAACTCATTTATATAAGCTATCCTTAGAGGACTTTAAGATCTACTCACTAAGTGTTGCCTCTAATGAATAAAAAAAAAAAAGTAATGAGCTAAAAATTATATACACATAACTGCCCAGTTTAGGGTTTCTAAAAGTTTAATAAACATAAAATTGTAATGTCATGACATTAAAGTGCTGATAAAGGGAACAAAGAGCTAATACAACTGGGTTCCTATGTAATCAAACTTAAAAAAAACTTCATTTAACCTGAAAAATCTGATTTATTAATTTACCTGTTCTTTACATTGATCTGAGAATTAGAAGGCTGTTTAATATCATCTCCATAAGTAGACCATGGTGCATAGAAAAGTGAAGAATCTACAGAACTTGAATATTCTGCTGATGAAGAAAGTGGAGTATAGGTCTGCCGTAGGTCAACACTGTCTTCACTCTGAAATTTTAAAAACATGTTTGCCTATCAGACACATCAAAATTACATTTATTACAGAATATTAGTGAAATAATAAGAAATTAGAGGAAATAACACATGTGTAAGAGCTGGAAGACTTAAAATCTAGACTTAGCCACTTAAGCTTGTTTTCTACTAGGGGTTGGTGAATTTTTTCTGTAAAGGGACAGATAATAAATATTTTAGGGTTTTCTAGCTGTTATGGTCTCTGTTGAAACTCCTCAGCTCTGCTATTCTAGCACCAAAGCAAACTACAGACAATATGTAAAGGGCATAGCTGTGTTCCAATAAGATTTTGTTTACACAATCAGGCACTCAGCAGATCTGACCTGTACTTGTTGCTTATCCCTGGTATGAAACACCTACAGTTACTGCACTTCTAATTTCTTTGAACAGATGAGCATTGTGTGGACACTAGCAGTGTTATTTTCAAGAAATTATTTGCAAAATTCTAATGCCCCCAATCTGTGAAAAAAGTGAATGTCATTTATTTATACAGAATTTTCAAATAACATATTCATTCAACCTGTGACATGAATACTCTATTTTAAAAAGAGGGAAACTGAGGCTACAGGTTACTGAGCGGATAGGTGACACAACTAAACCCAAACTCAAGGCCTTACTCCTACCGTAGGACCTTTTATTTATTTATTTTTTTTCTGTAGGACCTTTTAAATAATATCTTCAATTTTCAGCCTAGTTTCTATTGCCAAGAGATATTATAAAGATGATGATACATAAAATTTTATGATCTCTTTAGAAATTTAAAGGCTATTACTACAATTAGAAGAAAAATACAAGCTCATTTTTCTTTTTTTGTGAATACTTCTATAATGAACTTTGAGTAAATAAGGTAAAAAATTTGAATTTTAAGATTTTATTGATTTAAAATACTGCCTCGTGGGGCACCTGGGTGGCTCAGTTGGTTAAGCGTCTGCCTTCGGCTCAGGTCATGATCCCAGGGTCCTAGGATCGAGCCCCGCATCGGGCTCCTTGCTCAGCGGGGAGCCTGCTTCTCCCTCTCCTTCTGCCTGTCGCTCCCCCTGCTTGTGCTTTCTCTCCCTCTGTCAAATAAATAAATGGAATCTTTAAAAAAATAAAAATAAAATAAAATACTGCCTCTTTCCAAAAGGGAGGTTCAGTGAAAATAATTTTAGATACTTAAAATAGAATGAATTTAACAAATTATATGAAGATTAAACTTAGATGTATTTTATTCTAGAAAATGCTTCTTTAAAGAAGTCTGAAAGTATAGATTCACAATTTTTAACTCTCCAAATGAAACCTGAGATGTAATAACTATAAATATCCAGATATAGTAGAAATGGTATTTTCTTATAAATACAGAGAAAATATAATCCTGACTGAAAATATTTTCAAATTGCTTTTATACTCAATCAAAATTTATACAAAGAGAGAAGACATAGTTAGATCAAAGAATTCTAAATTTTTGTTCATCATAAACATAATTGAAATATAACTCTTTAAACATAAAAGAGTTTATACTATACCAAAAAAATATGAAAATCTCTTCCAATCACCCATCTTTAAGAATCTCAAATATTTTACAACCATTTGTTTAAATTCTGGTTATGACTGCTATTTGAAAACTACACATTATAATTGTCTTGTTTATATACATCATGCTGACTATTCTGAAGCTGCAGAAACGGAGGTACCAAAGTAATTTTGCTAAGTGTGTCACTAAAAAAATACTTTTCCAGAATTTCTTAGTTAGCAATAACTTTTACAAAGGCTTTTATCTTTAGAACCTTTCATCATTTTATTCCTTTTCTGAAGATTTTATCATAGGCTCACCTTAACTCTCTTTTCGGTGTGAAACATCCAAAGTGCTGTAAGTAATTGTTCATCTTTTTAAGATAATGACTTAAAAGAAGTATTTTCAGATTATGCAATATCAAACAAGATATACAGTATTTGAAACTAACTGTATTTTAGGAGCATTCTTTCAAGTTCATTTTACATTTTAAAGTAAGATTTGAGGATTAGAAAAATTAACTCCTTTTGTAAGATTGATTTCAATTTTGTATTCTAGGATAAAAGAAGCAGCTAAAGTAACAGGGTGGATTCAAACATAATTATACTTTAAATATCTGGATCCTCTTCAGTTAAAACATTTATGCGAATTAAATATGCAAATGCTTGGGGATGGCATATTAATCAGTCTAAATAACTGCAAAGTGTATCACTTATATCCTTGCTATAGTTAATTGATTGAAATTAAATCCAAGTAAATTTTAGGAGCTGTATAAACATTGTAGAGAACAGTGGAATGCTGGTCTTGGCAGTGAAAAGACCTGTGTTCCACTTGGGCTTTGTCACTTAAAGCATGAATCAAGCTCTCTGAGCCTCAGTTTCTCAGTCTGTACACTAGATGTAATACTATACAAAGTTGTATTATGGATTAGATAAAATTATTTATTTTGGGATATTGTTATAATTAAAAGTATAACAATTTCAACACTGATGTTCTGGTTAAATAATTTCAAATGAAAATAACTTACACTACCCTAAGCCTAATTTAATATGATTAATAAAACTAAATGTTTTAGGTGAGGTGAAAGGCAGCATGTCATCTAAGACACAGTTACGGCCAGAAAATGAAGGAGTACAGAAAAATTTCACCTTCAAATGATCAAAAGTATGTTTGTGCTGACTTGCTTGCAATAAATGCTTGAAGGAAAAACTATTTTATTGTCTTACTAAGTAAATCGGGATTTTCTTACATTTCTGGCCTCATGTTACACTGAGAACAAAATGATACCAAGAATCAATGGAAAAATCTTCCTCAACTTGTTTTCCAAGCAAAATATGTATTGGGCAGACTCTACCGAAAATGTTACCGGCTGAGAGAAAGAAAAGGAAGAAAGGGAACAAAGAAAAAGAAAGAAAATGTTCCTGGCTTTTTGGTCCTAAACTTGGGAGAAATTTAAACACCTAAGTGAATGGGCTCAGGTAAACGACTTTGATTTCGGAAAAAAAATCCTCTAACAAAGGATGGACCTGCGATTTGTAGCAATCATAGAAGGAAGTGGAGCCAGTCAGCATCACGCTGTTGAACACATCCGTTAGTCTACTGCTGGGGTCCGCACCGAGGTTCCAGCAGCGATTCGCACCTCCGCGGAACGCCACCTTGGGCTGCACAAGACAGGGGTGGGAAGCGGAAGAGGCATCACGCAGCGCAGAGCCCGGGCTGGAAGGGCGGACGGCTGTCGCACCACCGCTGTTCGCGCACCTCAACTCGGAATCCGCTCCGAGCCCACCGATCCCGGGGCCCGCGCTTCTGTCCCGGAGATTCCCTCTCTGCCTTCTGGCCCTCTGCCGGCCGACCCCAAGGCGCCGCCCTCGACGGCCCCGACAGGCCCACCACGCCCGCGGCCACCCTGTCGGGCCTCAGCGCCGCGACCGCCCGACGTGGAGGAGGCGGCGGCAGCCCGGGCGTCGCGGCCACTGCAGCCCCCGCAGCCGCGCCGGTCCGTCCTGTCAGCCCACGCCGACCCCCCAAGCCCGGGCCCGCCGGCCGCCGCGCCCCCCGCCCGCCCCCGCCCCGCGGCCCGGGTGCCCCGTCGGGGCTTCTCCCAGGCGACCTGCCCTCTCCCGCCCGGCCGCAGTCTCCTCAGAGAACCGCGTCTGGGGACGCGCCCGCTCCTCTGCGGCTCCTCACCGTCGCCATCCTCCAAGTCCGGCCGCCTCCCAGACCCTGACCGTCCCCACCGGTTACCTCAAGTCCCTCCCTCAGGCCTGGGGGGTGAGGGGCCGGGCAACTGTCTCCGCCTCTCACCTCCATGAGGCCCCCCAGCCCCTCCTGGACTAGGTACAGCTCTTGGGGTACGGGGGTGAGGGGGGGCGTCGAGGCCCGGCTCCCTCAGCCCGCACCCCGCCGCTGCCGCTGCCGCCGCCGCCGCCGCCGCCGCCGCCGCCCCGGGCGCTGCCTGGAGCCGGTCTGTGGGGGGGGGGGGCCGCAGCGGGGAGGGAGGGGCGGGGGGAGAGGCCGTTACATTGCCTACTCCTGGCTCGCGACCCGGCACGCGACCCCGCACCGGCCTGCCCCGCCCCACCCCACCCCCTCGTGTGAGGCCCGCCCCCCGCTTCGCACCTCCTCATTGGCCCGCTGCCCAACCAATAGGCAACCGCCTCCAGGTCCTGTTACCCCCCCCCCCCCCCCCCAGAGACAAGGCCAAGAAGGGGCCGTTAGCTGACCTCGCTCTTCCGTAGCTTCTGAGCCTTTCCCGCTCAAAGTAAACCTGTTCGGGATTGGCCCTGACTGGCCAGCAGCAGCCCGATGATTGGCTAATAGGGCAGCAGGGGGGCGGGGCGTGGAAGGTGGGGAGGGAGCGCGGGCCTACCGGATAGGAGAAGTGATGGAAGTGGTCGGAAGATATGAGAAGTCGCTCAGCAACTGGCTGTTAATCCTAAACCTAACGCTGCGCACCTTGTGCATTTCATTTTTGTCCCTTGGTCCCTCCCCTAACTCCCAGAATCCTTTGGAGGGGCCAAGAGAATAATAGACGTGCTCATTTACGGAAGGTGAGGAACCCGTCATGGGATTGGGTGTTGTTGGGACTAACCCCCCCCACCCCTTCCGAGGGAGAGCCCGCTCTGTTCTAGGCCCCAGGCCGCAACGACGGTGAAGGCGTTTTGGTGTTAATGGAACTCTTGAACAAAGTTCACGCTGACCTGCACCAGACAAGCCATTTACGTGGGCAGTCCCATTTGGAGATAGGATAGTCTCAGAGAAATGCTAAATGTTGTGGGCATTGAAATATTGAAGATGGGAATCATAAACGCTGCAAACGCCTTTAAGGTGTTTATGTTTAAAATCAAAACTTGAGGGCGCCTGGGTGGCTCAGTTGGTTAAGCGACTGCTTTCGGCTCAGGTCATGATCCTGGAGTCCCGGGATCGAGTCCCGCATCGGGCTCCCTGCTCGGCAGGGAGTCTGCTTCTCCCTCTGACCCTCTTCCCTCTCATGCTCTCTGTCTCTCCTTCTCTCTCTCTCAAATAAATAAATAAAATCTTAAAAAAAAAAAATCAAAGCTTGAGGGGCGCCTGGGTGGCTCAGTCCTTAAGCGTCTGCCTTCGGCTCAGGTCATGATCCCGGAGTCCCCGGATCGAGTCCCACATCGGGCTCCCTGCTCCGCGGGAAGCCTGTTTCTCCCTCTCCCACTCCCCCTGCTTGTGTTCCTGCTCTCGCTATCTCTCTCTCTGTCAAATAAATAAAATATTAAAAAAATAAAATCAAATCAAAACTTGAGAAGCGCTCAGTAAAGTGGAAGATGTTCTTTTAATTCAAAAGCAAATGGAGATAGTATAGGGGGACAAGTTTTATTGGCCCATACTATCCTGGGAGTGAGTTTGGATGTCTACCCAGCTTTGATCTGAGAAAGCTGACCAGGTGAGGTGGCTGTACCAATTACATTTCTTTCCCTACTTCACCCTTAAAGTTGCTGATGTGGAGCTCATCCTCCCCTTGCTGGAAGGAGTTCTGTACCCCCTCCCTCCCCCATTGTACCCCAAATAAGTTTGAAAAAGTATGAATCCTCTTATGTATCTTTTTTGCTGTAATAAGATATACATAAAATTTACCATTTTAGTCATTTTCAAGTGTACAATTCAGTGGGGTTAAGTACATTCATAATGTTGTGCAACCATCACCGCTATCCATTTCCAGATAATTTTCATTATCTCAAACAGAAACTCTGTACTCAATAAACAGTAACTCCCTACTTCCTCTCCCCCATCCACTGATAACCTCAATACTAATTTCTGTCACTAAGATTTTGCCTATTCTAGGTACCTCACATAAGTAGAATCATAAAATATTTGTCCCTTTGTGACTGTCTTATTCATTAGCAATGTCAAGGTTCATCAATATTGTTGCATGTGTCAGAACTTCATTCCTTTTCTTGGCTGAATCATATTCCACTGTACATGTAAACCACATTTTGTCCATCCATTTATCTGTTGATGGACACTTGGGATGTTTTCACTTTTTCACTATTGTGAATAATGTTGCTCTGAACATTAGTATACAAGTATCTGATTTTTTTTTTTCATTCTTTTGGGTATATACCTTAGAGTGGAATGGGTCAAAAGGTAATTCTGTTTAACATTTTGAGGAACACCAAACTGTTTTCCACAGCATCTGCACCATTTATAGTCCCATCAGCAATGCACCATGGCAATTTCTCCACTTGTTTTCCTTTTTTTAAAAAAATAGTAGCCATTGTAGAGGGTGTTTTGCAGTGTCTTGTGCTTTTGATTTGTATTTCCCTATGACTAATGATTTGAAGCATCTCTTCATATGCTTATTGGCCATTTGTATATTTTCTATGGAGAAATATCTATTCAGGTCCTTTGCTCATTTTTTGAGATTGTACTATCTTGTTTAATATTGGTATAGCTTGTTTTGGAAATGAAGGTTATAGGAAAAATTAACACTCCATTGAACTCAAGTGAACACATTGCTAAAGGGAACACTTTGGTTATGGAGCAGGGCAAGTATTTTGTATGTAGGTAGTTCTTTCAGCTCTTTTATTTCTTTTTGGGGAGATCTTACTTTGGATGTGTATGGTGGGGGGGAGGATTGAGTTCACAATCTTACCCAAAGATATATACAGACCTCAGATTAAAATGAGAAGGAGTTATGGGGCACCTGGGTGGCGAAGTTGGTTGAGTGTCTGACTGTTGGTTTCGGCTCAGGTCGTGATCTCATGTGGTGAGATCAAGTCCCATATAGGGCTTTGCACTCCACGAGTAGTCTGATTGAGATTCTCTCTCCCTCTCCCCTTTCCCAACCCACCCTCCACCCCGGGAGTGCATGTGCACATGCTATCTCTTTCAAATAAATAAATAAATAAAAGGGGTGCCTGGGTGGCTCAGTCAGTTGAGCGTCCAACTTTTGGTTTTGGCTCAGGTCACGATCTCAGGGTCTGGGGATCAAGCCCTGCATCGGGCTCTGTGCTCAGTGCAATGACTGCTTGTTCCTCTCTCTGCTCCCCCCCCCCCATGCTTGCTTGCTCTGTCTCTAAAATAAAGAAATAAAATCTTTAAAAAAATGAGAAAGATGGGGCACCTGGGTGGCTCAGTCGTTTGAGAGTTCTGGGATCGAGCCCTATGCCAGGCTCCCTGCTCGGTGGGGAGCCTGCTTCTCCCTCTCCCTCTGCTGCTCCCCTTGCTTGTGCTCTCTCTCTCTCTGTCAAATAAATAAATAAAATCTTTAAAAATAAATAAATAAGTAAAAAATGAGAAGGAGTTAGAAATACATAATTGTTTTATATATTCTTTGCCTTCATCTGAATTTAAAAGCTTTCTGGGGAAATCATGACCTTCTTTCTCCATTTATTGACTATTCCTATATAGGAGCAAACATAAAAGAGTTTGATGTCATAAGATTGATCACATTTCAGTAACCTTGGTCTATCTCAGAATGATGGTGCCCTCAAGTAAGAAACTCATTTTTTTCCCTTGCTATTTTGGGAGTATTTAAGTGAATCTGAATTTATGATTGGATTTTAAAAATAGTTAAGAATATTCTTTGAGGGGTGCCTGGGTGGCTCAGTTGGTTAAGCGTCTGCTTTCAGCTCAGGACATGATCTCAGAGTCCTGGGATCGAGCCCCGCATTGGGCTCCCTGCTCTGCGGAAAGCCTGCTTCTCCCTCCCCCACTCCCCCTGCTTGTGTTCCCTCTCTCCCTATGTCTCTCTCTGTCAGATAAATAAAATCTTAAAAAAAAAAAAAAAGAACATTCTTTGATATAACTAGGAACAACTTAAACCTATTCCATCCTTAAGAATTACTGCAGAATGCACACTTCTCCAAAATATATAAGGTTAGGTTTTTTTGTTTTTGTTTTGCAACTCTGGAAGACAATGTACAATGTGGTACTCTTCAGTTACATTAGTGAAGCCCTTTTTATACTTTTACACATGCTTAAACATTTTGTTTTGTAACAAAAATAATCAGTTTCATTGAAAAAAGTCAGTCTGCCCCCTAGAAATGTTTTGTGTGATAAAATAAATCGGATTTCATTATTCTCCCAACTAAAACTTCAAGTTCAAATAAAATACGTATTTTCGAAAGTTCAAAGTATATCAGGCGCATAATCTCAATGCCAGAGAGAACTCTGAATTAATTCCTCATAGAAAGCAATCATATAATTCCAAGTCAGTATATAATCAAGTCACTGCAGGATTCCTGTATATGCTCACATCTATGTTAAATGAATTGCTTTTCCAGTTTCCTAATTGACTAGTGGTCCAACAACTTAAATGGGCTGCAAAACTACCTCAGTTCAAGCCATGCAATTCTTTATAGGCTTCTCTGACTTGAGGGATTCAATTATCTTAATTATACCTACTGAAATTAACTGGACTTCCATATGTGGTTTCTCAACCCCTAATCGTTGCTGGAAGAGTGGAAATGTATTGAGGAAATTTAACTCAAAATTGGAGCTGGGAAAACATGAAGGGAAGGCTTTCACATCTTACTACCTACTACTCCTCCTGGCTTGCTTCCTCCAGTAGGAGGGAAGATTTTCTCTCAGCCCAACAACAGCAAGCTGCCCTCACCGGCAGCCAATGAAAGAGGCTGCCACCACTTCAAACTCTCATTTTCCTCCAATGAACTTTTGTTCAAAACATACCTCCCAGCTGGGTGCCTGGGTGGCTCAGTCAGTTAACTGACTTTGGCTCAGGTCATGATCTAGGGTATCGAGATTGAGCCCTGCGTTGGGCTCTGCACTCAGCGGGGAGGCTGTTCCTCCCTCTCCTTCTGCCCCTCCCCCCTGGCTTGTGTGTGCACTCTCTCTCTCTCTCTCACTCTCAAATAAATAAATAAAATCTTAAAAAACAAAACAAATGCCTCCAAACTTTCTCCTTACCTCTGTAGAAGGACCTCTCCCACTTTGTTGCCAGGACTTGCCGGTGGTTGGCCATAGTTTGCTTGTCCTGAATTGCAGTTTTTCTGCTCTTCCCCCAAAACACTCTCTTTTCCTGGCTGAATCGCTTACCTTTTTCTTTTAAAAAGGTTAACAGAGGCCTTACAAAGTGCTCTTTATTAGAGCTGTTGGAAACTACTCCCTTTTTTCAGCAATTAGTGTTTTTCTGGCTCCCTAGCTAATGCTTGCTTATTTATTTATTTATTTATTTATTTATTTAAGGTAGGTAGGAAGTAAACTTGTTTCTGCTTTAACCTTTCTGGTTGGACAGGGTTCCAGGTCACTCTCTCTTAATTTGTGTTCCAGGAAAGTTGTAGGTTTCCATTTAGCTTGAGATGAGACCCTGAAAAATTCATACATTTACCTTTGCTGAATAAATATTTCTGCTTGGGGTGTGGGGAGATTCTTTTTTTTTTTTTTAAAGATTTTATTTATTTATTTGAGAGAGAGAGAATGAGAGACAGAGAGCACGAGAGGGAAGAGGGTCAGAGGGAGAAGCAGACCCCCGCTGAGCAGGGAGCCCGATGCGGGACTCGATCCCAGGACTCCAGGATCATGACCTGAGCCGAAGGCAGTCGCTTAACCAACTGAGCCACCCAGGCGCCCGGGTGTGGGGAGATTCTTGAGTTGATTAATATTTATCAGATATAATATTAATGTGCATTTCCTATGGCAGACTCTTCCATCCCTTCAAAGATAACGTTCTTTCTCATCTTTTTTATATTTTGGTCTTTTTCTATGTATAACTTTTTTTTTTTTAAGATTTTTAAAAATTTATTTATTTTGACAGAGAGAGTGAGCACAAGCAGGGGGAGTGACAAGCAGAGGGAGAGGGAGAAGCAGGCTCCAGATGTGGGACTCAATCCCAGGACCCTGGGATCATGACCTGAGCCAAAGACAGTTACTTAACCAACTGAGCCACCCAGGGGCCCATAACTTTATTTTTTGAATATAATGGAATGTATATTTGATATTTAAACTGATGAATTGACATTGAACTGGGGTTTTCACTGTAAAATGAAAAATTCTGAATATCTCTGTTTTATGGCCCTCTAAAACTGAATTTCTATTTCTCAGTGTTTGTTTGGAACCAGATGTTAGAAAAGGTTCACAGAAGAGTGCCACCAGAAAAAGACATCTTTTAAAGATGTCTTTAGAAATTTCTTTTAGGCCTTTAGGGGCATCTGGGTGGCTCAGTCGTTAAGCATCTGCCTTCAGCTCAGATCATGATTCCGGGGTCCTGGGATCGAGCCCCACATCGAGCTCCCTGCTCAGCAGAAAGCCTGCTTCTCCCTCTCCCACTCCCCCCGGATTGTATTCCCTTTCTCGCTGTGTCTCTCTCTGTCAAATAAATAAATAAAATCTTTTAAAAAAAATTTCTTTTAGGCCTTTAAATTTCTCCTGAATTTGAGGAATCCCCAGACTATATAAAGAAGGATCTTCTGACACAATGGACCAGAAAACAGCTTCTTAAAAAAAAAATTAAGATCCAGAGTTTTAATTTAGGCCACAGAGTTCAAGAAGTTATGAAGGGGTCCATTTTTAAAGTTCTATCAAAGCTTTGTGTTTTGTGACATACCTCTAAAAGTAAGCTTCCTTCCCAAGGGTAATTAAGTTAAAAGAACATTCATGAAAGGGATGGTTTCCAAATTGGATGATTATATGCCCTTAAGGTGGGAAATAAATTCTGTATTTATAGAATCTTCCTGAAAACTCACAGCTCACCTAACTGTTGCAATCTTTAACCAGCCCAAATGTTTATATTGTTTTATCTGCTTTCTTTTCTTTTTTTTTTTTTTTTAAGATTTTATTTATTTATTTGAGAGAGAGAGAATGAGAGAGCACATGAGAGGGGGGAGGGTCAGAGGCAGAAGCAGGCTCCCTGCCAAGCAGGGAGCCCGATGCGGGACTCGATCCCGGGACTCCAGGATCATGACCTGAGCCGAAGGCAGTCGCTTAACCAACTGAGCCACCCAGGCGCCCTCTGCTTTATTTTCTAGTTGAGCAGTCTTAAGATACTCTGAGAGGACCTACCTATAGGTTCAATCTGAAAATTGGGTTGTTTTATAAATCATTGTGTTAAATAATGGGAGTCTGCATCTTTATCAGATTGTCAGAGCCTGGAGATAGCCATTTCATTGCAAAAGGTTTTAAAACCTGCTTAGGTTCTGAGCTGGCCCCTAATCAGGCAGGGTTCTACAGGCCATCTGTCCCTAGGGCACCTACAAAGTTGAAACCTGGAGAAGCTACTTCACTGACTCCTGGAGAGCAGAGTATGGGAGGTTTACCCAGTTGTAAGGCTCTACTTCCCTTTCAAGGTCCTTACTTCTGATCTGGAGTCCTACTGCTTGTCCGGCTGGATTATCTTTTTTTTTTTTTTTTAATAGACCTTATTTTTTAGATCACTTTTAGATTCACAAGAAAATTGAATGGAAAGGACAGAGTCCCCATATACTCCCTTCCCCCACATGTACAACCTTCCCCATGATCAGTATCCTGCACCAGATTGGTACATTTGTTACAATTGATAAACTTACATTGACACAACATTATCAGTCAAAATCCATAGTTTACAGGAGGGTTCACTCTTACGGTTGTACATTCTGTGGGTTTTGACAAATGTATAATGATGTGTATTTCCCATTATGTATACAGAAAAGTTTCCCTCCCCTAAAAATACTCTGTGCTCCACTTATTCATCCTTCCGTCTCTCCTAACCCCTGGTGACCGCTAGTGTTTTTACTGTCTCCGTATTTTGCCTTTTCCACAATGTCATATAGTTGGAATCATTCAATAGGTAGCCTTTTCAGATTGGCTTCTTTCACCTAGTGATATGCATTTAGGTTCTTCCATGTCTTTTCATGGCTTGATAGCTCATTTCTTTATAGCACTGAATAATAATCCATGTCTGGATGTGCCACAGTTTATACATTCACCTACTGAACACATCTTGGTTGCTTCTAAGTTATGAATGAAGCTGCTGTAAACACTCATGTGCAGCTTTTTGTGTATACATGTCTTCAGCTCATTTGAGTAATTATCAAAGAGTGTGATTGCTGGATTATACAGTAAAAGTATGTTTAGTTTTGTAGGAAATAGCCAAACTGTCTTCCAAAGTGGCTGTGCCATTTTGCATTCCCACCAACAATGAATAGGAGTTCCTGTTGCTCAACATCATCAACAGCATTTGGTGTTGTCAGTGTTTTTAATTTTGGCCAGTCTAATAGGTGTGTAATGGTATCTCATTTTTTTTTTACATTTTTTTACCTCTTGCTTGTACATATTCTTGGTTCCTAATTGCTTCTCTTCTTTTTCTTCTTTTTTTTTTTTCTTTTTGTTTTTATTATTTATTTGGGAGAGAGAGTGCAAGAGAACACAAGCAGGGGGAGCAGCAGAGGCAGAGAGAAAAGCAGGCTGAGTCGGGAGCCTGATGCAGGAATAGATCTCAGGACCTTGGGATCATGACCTGAGCAGAAGGCAGACACTTAACCAACTGAGCCACCCAGGCGCCCCACTTCTCTACTTTTTCTTACTGCTTAGCTTCTAGATAAGTTGTTCTCAAAGCGTGATCTTCAGATCAACATCAGCACCACCTAGGAACTTATTAGAAATGAAATATGGGGGGCGCCTAGGTAGCTCACAGTGGGTTAAATATCTGCTTTCGGCTCAGGTCATGATCCCAGGGTCCTGGGATGGAGCCCTGTATCGGGTTCCCTGCTCAACGGGGAGGCTGCTTCTCCAGCTTCCTCTGCCCCTCCCCCCCCCCACTCCTGCTCTCTCTCTCTCAAATAAAGAAAGAAAGAAAGAAATGGAGTTTGGGGGCCTTGCCCAAACCTACTGAATGAAAGATCTGTATTTTAACAGCCTTCCAAGTGATTCTGACGTAAGCTAAAATTTGAAAACACTGTTCTAGACCTTCACTGTTCAACATGATAGCCTCCAGACATATGTAATTACTGAACTCTTGGAATATGGCTAGAATGAATTAAGATATCTTATAAATGTAAAATACACCCCAGATTTTGAAAACTTACTGTGAAAAAAAGAAAGAGTAAAATATCTCATTGGTAATTTTTATATTGACAACATTGAAATTAAAATATTTTGGATATATTGGGTTAAAGAAAATACATTATTAAAATTACTTTCACCTGTTTCTTTTTAGTTTTGACATAAGGTTACTAGAAAATTTTGAGTTACATTTGTAGCTCTCATTATATTTCTGTTAGACAGCATCATTCTAGACTGTGAGTCTGCAAACTATAGTCTAGGGGCTACATCTGGCCTACTGCCTGTTTTTATATGGCCCATGAGTTAAGAATGGTTTTAAATTTTTAAATGGTTGAAAATAAATTTTACAAAAGAATGATATTTCAGGACATGTGAAAATTATATGATATTTAAGTTTCATTGTCCATAAATAAAGTTTTATTGGAATATGGGCACACTCATTTATTTTTGTATTGTCTATGGTTGCTGTTCCTCTATAGCAGGAGAAAACTAGCTATGGCAAGAACCCTATGGCCTACAAGTATAAAATATTTACTATCTGGCCTTTTACAGAAAATATTGGCTAAACCCTATTCTAGACTGTCAGCTTCCACATACTATCTAGGAGAGGACCCTACTTTTAACTTGCCCATGCTCTTTGTTCCCAAACTTTGCTTAGCTATTAGGCCCAACTCCTTGATCCCTACCACCCAAATCTCAGTGGTATTTTGGAGTTGCAAGATTTTGCACAGAAACTTTTTTTTTTTTTTTTGAGCCCGACACAGGGGTTGAACTCATGACCCTGAGATCAAGACCTGAGCTGATACCAAGAGTTAGATGCTTACCTGAATGAGCCACCCAGGTGCCCTCTGGAGTTAGAAGATTTGATCTATGCATTATTTAGGCTATAAAGAGGTAGGCCAAAGATGTTCTTGCCTTCCAAACTGCACAAGGAAGTATGAACCCAGCAAAAAGGAACAGATAAATGTTCAGTAGCTTCTTTCTCCAAACACAGGGCCTTCCTTCTTTTATTTATTTATTTGTTTGTTTGTTTGGTTGGTTGGTTGGTTGGTTTATTATTTTATTTATTTATTTGAGAGAGAGAACGAGCGGAGGTGGGGGAAGGAGCAGAGGGAGAGAAGGAAGCAGACTCCCTGCTGAGCAGGGAGCCCGATGTGGGGCTCGATCCCAGGACCTTGAGATCATGACCTGAGCCGAAGGCAGACTCTTAACTGACTGAGCCACCAGGTGCCCCATTCTTTTTTTTTTTTTTTTAAGATTATATTTATTTATCGGGCGCCTGGGTGGCTCAGTCGGTTAAGCGACTGCCTTCGGCTCAGGTCATGATCCCGGAGTCCCTGGATCGAGTCCCGCATCAGGCTCCCTGCTCAGCAGGGAGTCTGCTTCTCCCTCTGACCCTCCCCCCTCTCATGTGCTCGCTCTCATTCTCTCTCTCTCTCAAATGAATAAATAAATAATCTTTAAAAAAATATATTATATTTATTTATCTGGGTGGGGGAGTGGGGCAGAGGGAGAGGGAGAGAGAATCTCAAGCCGATTCTGCACTGAGAGCAGACAAAAGTCGGACATTTAACTGACTGAGCCACCCAGGCACCTCTGGGGCCTTCCTTGTTCTTAAGGACAAGAGTACCCAGAATTGATAGTTCCATCAAGTTGATAGGTAAGCAAATTGAGGACTAGTCCCTTTCTTTCATAACTCAGCAACACCTCTTGAATTAAAACTCTCACTCTTTCTGTGCAGCTTATGCCTACTCTCAGCCAGTTTAGTTGGCTTCTGCAGCACCTTGTTCTGCCAGATATATTGTGGAAATCATTATGATGGTTTTTTCCACTCCAGTGAAGCAGACGTCTGGATCCCTTTGTGAGCCTCTTGATCCTTATTCCCTACCACCCGCACCAATATGCAACCAAAGTCTTGTCGGCTCAATGAATCTTTATGGTCTCATTTTATAGGATCCCCAAAGAAGAGAAGTATGGCTGTGGTTTCCAGAATGTTAATTGATAACAGTTCTTGGCAGTAGTGCTCTTCCTGGCTTTCCCTCTTTAACCTGCTCCTTCCACGCATAATAATATCATTCCTTAGATTGGTACCAGTCTGGAGTTTCTCTCTCGCTCTTTCTTTCTCTCCCTCCCTCTCTCTCTTTTTCTGTCTCTCCCCTTTTAACCCCACACCCACAGGCCCTTCATTCCTTTTTTCCTTGCTCTACTGATAATACCTAGGACTACTTAACTTTCTAATATAAGCTAGTTTGTTGCAAACTCCCTGTGATTGTAATGATGTGAATATTCATGATTAAAAGGGGCCTCACTGAGAGGTGTTGCTCCCCATTTCAACCATATTTCATTGTCAAAGTTAAGGAGAGGTCTTGCATCTCTGTTCATTTAAGAACTCTGCCCTGGGCAGTTGTCTTTAGATTCTATAGTTGAGTTGAATTTACACCCTAGGCTGGGAGTGGGAAGAGGCAGGAACCCTTTCACATAGGTAAACCCTAAACAGACCTGGCTTTTCCAGTTGAGCTCATCTTAAATATTGGGCACCAAGAGGGAAATTTCTCAGGGGTTTCTCTTGGAAAATAAGCTGGGGGATCAAGTGGCCTAGTGTTTTCTTCCAGCTCTTCTCCAGATGATCTCCAGATGTCTGGCCTTTACCTTGTCTGGGCTTCACTTTTCTCTGTAAAATAAAGGGTCTGAGAAGTCAACCTGTAAAGTTCCTTCCAACTCTAAATTGTTCTGGTTTAGAACGTAGAAAAGTTCAAGTTAGTAGAACCATAGAATTAAAGAATTTTTTTTTAAAGATTTTATTTTTCATTTATTTATTTGACAGAGAGAGACACAGCGAGAGAGGGTACACAAGCAGGGGGAGTGGGAGAGGGAGAAGCAGGCTCCCTGCAGAGCAGGGAGCCCGATGCGGGACTCGATCCCAGGACCCTGGGATCATGACCTGAGCTGAAGGCAGTCGCTTAACCAACTGAGCCACCCAGGCGCCCAGAATTAAAGAATTCTTGATCCGGAAGTGCCATTGGGGATCATTTGGCCCGATCCTCAAATGTCCAGATGAGAAACCTGAGGCTCAGAAGAGTGCATCACAGAGCTGGTGGTGCCAGAGGATTGCCTCTCCGAGAAAGGGACGTTTGTTTGCAACTCTCAGTCTGTAGTAAGGCATCATCTGATAATTATTTACTCATGTAATCATCATCATTGACCACTGAGATAATTTGCTACTACCCAGGATAATGCTGCAGCCACATTAGTACTGTTTGTTTGTTTTTAGTATTGTTTTTTTAAAGAGATAAAATTTAAGTTTTTTGAGACCAAGATGTTATTTATTTATTTAGAGAGTGTGCGCACTCGAGTGGGGTGGGGGAACAGAGGGAGAGAAAGAGAGAGAATCTGAAGCAGGCTCCCTGCTGAGTGCGGAGCTTGATCCCACGACCCAGAGCCGAAATCAAGGGTTGGATGGTCAATCGACTAAGCCACCCCAGTGCCCCAAAATCAAAATTTTAAAGCTTATATGGCAAATATTTTACTTGCAGAAAATTTCGTATTTTACCTAGATGTTTTGGCATCATGTAGATCAGACTCCTTGACTAGTAGGTATTTCCTCATAAATTTAGAAGCAACCATCCTAGGTTTGCCCCAGTTTCTTTGGTGGGAAGAAGAACATAATATACAATAATGCTTTTTTTTCACTGTCCTTCATCTTTTTCTCTCTATATACATACCTATATACATCTTTTTCTCTATATATACACACTTATAGCTAACACACTCTAGGACTCCCTGACAATAAAAAGTAGCTCTGCAACATACGAATGCTGGGGACCTTTGGAATAAGACACCAGTTTTGTATGTGTGGCAATAGCCATATAGATTTTGGGAATCAAACAAATTTTGAGAACTAAGTTCTGTGTCAGTCATCTTGTTCTGACCTACCACTGTAATTCTTTTTGTGTCATAAGCAACCTGGCTGGCTTCAGCCATCAGCTGAATAGTTTCATCTATGCAAATGGTTCTTACACCTCAGCCTATCTCAGAACTTCCTAGAGGGTGTGCTAAAAAACAAAATGGCCCCACTCCTAGAGTCTCCAATTAAATAGATCTGGGGTGTGGCCCCATAATTTGCATTTTCAAAAACAAGTCCAGGGGCACCTGGGTGGCTCAGTTGGTTAGGCAGCTGCCTTTGGCCCAGGTCATGATCCCAGGGTCGTGGGATGGAGCCCCGCATTGAGCTCCTGCTCCGTGGGGAGTCTGCTTCTCTCCCTCCCTCTGCCTGCCTCTCTGCCTACTTGTTCTCTCTCTCTCTCTGTCAAATAAATAAATAAAATCTTTTAAAAAACTACAACAACAAAACAAGTCCAAGGGTGGCGCTGATTCCTCTGGTCTCAGGACTATACTTTGAGAACTACTGCTCTGCCTATGCCTTTTGGCCAAGAGCTTGCAGGTGAATACTGAATGCTGAATTCCGTGAATGATGTAGGTAATGGTGAGTTTGGTTGCCGTTATTTTTTGGTCCCTGTGAGCCAGGCCAAGAACAACTTTACCATTCTGTTATCACATTAAATGCTAGCTGAGATTAGGGATTCTCAGAGCTTTTGACAGGGAAGTTTGAGATTATCTGGGCCATCCCCTGTCTTTGCACAGAAAATATATTTTTTCCCTCTTACCCCAAGACGCAGAGTGATTTGTCTTGTCCATGACATAGCTGTTAACTGTAGCACCAGGAGCAGAACCTTGACCCCCAGCTTCCTGTGCTTTCCATTACAATGAAATTAACATTGATAGTGACTGCTTCCTCTTTGCTTTCCAAACAACTTTCTCAGCAAAGGTCTACTGGTTTCAAATGGACATTTTCCAGTGGTCGTTTGGCTGAAAGGATTAGAACTTCCCCTGAATGTCACTCCTCTTCAACCACAATGTGTCCTCATAATGCCAGTCAGCTATTTTTCAGTATGTTCAAAGTGTAAGATGAGAGAGTGTGGACATAGCAATGCGAATTTGTCTATACTTTTATTTTTTTTAAGATTTTATTTATTTATTTCACAGAGAAATAGACAGCAAGAGAGGGAACACAAGCAGGGGGAGTGGGAGAGGGAGAAGCAGGCTTCCTGCCAAGCAGGGAGCCTGATGCGGGGCTCGATCCCAGGACCCTGGGATCATGACCTGAGCCAAAGGCAGACGTTTAACAACTGAGCCACCCAGGTGCCCCTATACTTTTATTTATTTATTTTTTAATTTTATTTATTTGAGAGAGAGAGCAAGAGAGTGAGAGCAAGCACGAGCAAGGGGGAGGGGTAGAGGGAGAAGCAGACTCCCCGCCGAGCAGGGAGCCCGACGTGGGGCTCGATCCCAGGACCCTGAGATCACGACCCGAGCCCAAGGCAGACGCTTAACCAACTGAGCCACCTAGGCACCCCGTCTATACTTTTAGAAAACAAGTGTATTTGTCACTAAATATTATCTTCATATTGAAAAAAAAAATGTTATGTAACTTACCTCTTCTGGTCTAAGTATAAGAAGCTAGGGAATATCCTGAAGGAACTTGTTCATCTGGTAGTAAAGTCAATAAAGATTTTGATCGCATAGATTCCAACTTGAATTATGCAGCAAGATTGCTGGCTAGAAACAGAAGACCAGACTTAGCCTCCTGCCTATCACAAGAATTTCTTCTACCTTCTACATCTTAAACACAGAGAAGCCTGACTTCCTATAGCCTTTCAATTAAGAGCATGGGCTATTCTCTCCTCACAGCAGTCATGGTAACTACATAACCAGAAGTCTAACTATTTCATAACTGTGTTGTGGATAATTTTTTTTGAAGATATATTTATTTATTTGAGAAAGAGCGAGAGAGTAGGGGTGAGGGGAAGACAGAGATGTAGTGAAAATCTTTTTTTTTTTTTAAAGATTTTATTTATTTATTTGAGAGAGAGAATGAGAGAGAGAGAGCATGAGAGGGGGGAGGGTCAGAGGGAGAAGCAGATACCCCGCCGAGCAGGGAGCCCGATGCGGGACTCGATCCAGGGACTCCAGGATCATGACCTGAGCCGAAGGCAGTCGCCTAACCAACTGAGCCACCCAGGCGCCCCTGTAGTGAAAATCTTAAGCAGACTCCTTGCTGAGCGCAGAGCCCGACACTGGGTTTAATATCCTGACCCTGAGATCATGACCTGAGCCAAGAGTTGGACGCTCAACCAACTGGGCCATCCAGGTGCCCCATGGATAAATTTTTAAGCAGCCCTCTCTGCAACTCTTCACTCCCGAGAGGAGGTGGCATAGCTTTGAGGCTGAGTAGAATTGGATGGAATAGGGATGAAGAATAGACCTAAAGTCTTCATATATGGGGACAATATGGTTAAGAGTGGAGTCTCCCACCTGTTTTTTGTTTTTGTTTTTAGATTTGCTGGAGATCATACTTTTTATTTTATTTTTTCCCCAAGCAAGTTCTCAAAAAACTGGTTAAGGACTCAGAATTGTTTCTCTCCACGGAAATCTTTAGTAAAAAGTGAAATATTTATGCGATCTGAAGAGAAACCAGAGTATGGAGATCATACTTTCTTTCTTTTTTTTTAAGATTTTATTTATTTGACAGAGAGAGACACAGCGAGAGAGGGAACACAAACAGGGGGAGTGAGAGAGGGAGAAGCAGGCTTCCCGCCAAGCGGGGAGCCTGATGCGGGGCCCGATCCCAGGACCCTGGGATCATGACCCGAGCTGAAGGCAGACGCTTAACGACTGAGCCACCCAGGCGCCCCGAGATCATATTTTCTAATGCGGTACCAGTCAATGGTGAGAACCTTACATTAATGCTCACAAGAGCCATTTGAGAGCACTAAGCCATGAGTATGACTCTGAAACATACTTTCTTATAAACTGTTGGGTTTTTTGTCCCCACTAAATGTATCTGCATATAACATAAAAAACAACTGTTTGATTTAGGAAACCTAGTTTGATTTAGTAGAAGAAGAAAAATAAGAATCTCTTGAACTGAAAATCAAAGTCAATGATTTGGTATTATAATAGTAGCATAGACCAAGACACTGGTATCAAAACTTTCCACTTTGGGGTGCCTGGGTGGCTCAGTTGGTTAAGCGACTGCCTTCGGCTCAGGTCATGATCCCAGGGTCCTGGGATTGGGTCCCACATCGGGCTCCCGGCTCAGCGGGAAGCCTGCTTCTCCCTCTCCCACTCCCCCTGCTTGTGTTCCTGCTCTTGCTGTCTCTGTCTCTGTCAAATAAATAAATAAAATCTTAAAAAAAAAAAAACTTTCCACTTTTTTTTTTAAAGGAGAACATTCTTCTCTCCATGTTTTTTTTTTTTCATTTTTTTTTAAGATTTTATTTATTTATTTAAGAGAGAGAATGAGATAGAGCGAGCATGAGAGGGAAGAGGGTCAGAGGGAGAAGCAGACTCCCTGCTGAGCAGGGAGCCCGATGCGGGACTCGATCCCAGGACTCCGGGATCATGACCTGAGCCGAAGGCAGTCGCTTAACCAACTGAGCCACCCAGGTGCCCCTCTCTCCATGTTTTTATTCTCCTTCTTTGTCCCTGAAACTTTTCCACTTTTTAATGGGTTGATGTTTTACTGACATAACTAACTAACTTTATTTTTGTCAGTTGACTAAATTTTACCAATTACGGAGCTGTTTTGGTGTTGTACAGATAAAATCCCCAAATAAACAGTAGTTGGAGGGGACTTGGGTGGTCTGGTCTTGTCTGGTCCTATGAATGGTTTTTGTACTTCTCTAAATGAAGAGGAAGGAGGATTCCATCTGATTAGCCCTGGTGGGAAGCTGTATTTTGTACTAGTCAGAGATGCTACATGATCTTCAAAAGGAGTTACAGGGATTGTGGTGATGTGGTTTGCAGGTCACCTCACTGGATATTAAGATCAAACCATGCCTGGAGAGTTCGACTGTTTCTGTTTACCCAGTACTCCCAGGCTCATAAACCCCCCATCTTGATTATTTATTTTTCGTTGTTTGAGTTTTCTTTTTGGTTTTAGGAAAATGTCAAACGTTGAAGGAAGGGGTGTTGCTTGGGTCATGACTTTAACATATTCTTTGACCAGTGCGTTATCAGAAAACATTTTCAGGAATTCTTCATGCTGGGAGCAGTTACTAAAAAAAACCCAACTTAAAAAAATATATATATTTTATGTTAATTTTCACTTCTTAAATATTTTTTTTCAGTTTGCAAAGATCATACTGCTTGTGGAGAGGTTAAACAATATAGAATAGGTTAAAGAAAAAAGAAAAAGTCCCTAGAAATCCCACCATGCTGTCAAAGACTTCAGTGTCTCTCTTCCATGTATATGTGTATGCACATGCAGGAGCATAATGGAAAGCACATGCCATAACTAATTTTCCTCCCCACATCACAAATAGAAACATTGGGGCATAATTTAACATGGTAGTGGTAGATATTAAATGGTGCTCAAAGATTTTTAGTTTTAATTTCTGTCCTGACAGTTGTGAAATTATAGTTATATAGATGAGTTCACGCACTCTCATATTCATGTACATCTTTGTGTGTCTGTCTCTATTACATTTAGGGTGGTTATAAAAATTTCCCCCCCTTTGGGGGCTTCTGATTATTACATTGGGTTTTTTTGGAAAATATTGTAAGGGGTGCTTGGGTGGGAGTTGTTAAGCATCTGCCTTCGGCTGAGGTCATGATCCTAGGGTGCTGGGATCTAGCCTCGCATTGGGCTCCCCGCTCTGGTTAGTGGGAAGCCTGCTGCTCCCTCTCCCACTCCCCCTGCTTGTGTTCCCTCTCTCACTGTCTCTCTCTCTCTCTCAAATAAATAAATAAAATCTTTTTTAAAAATTTTTTAAAAAGGAAAATATTATAGGGCGCCTGGGTGGCTCAGTTGGTTAAGCGACTGCCTTCGGCTCAGGTCATGATCCTGGAGTCCCTGGATCAAGTCCCGCATCGGGCTCCCTGCTCGGCAGGGAGTCTGCTTCTCCCTCTGACCCTCCCCCCTCTCATGTGCTCTCTCTCATTCTCTCTCTCTCAAATAAATAAATAAAATCTTAAAAAAAAAAAAAGGAAAATATTATAAAAGAGATGGGGGATACATTGTGATGTGTACCTGCCATTTTCAACAGGCAACATTTTATGGAGACCTATCTGTAGACTTAGAAGGAGATTATGTATATATAATATATAATATACTATATAATAATATATATGATATAACATATATATTATATATTCTCTGATGCAAATGTTCTATAATTTATAATCTTCCAACTTGTATTTGATTGTAAAAGTAATATATGCTTGCTTTTTAAGATTTTATTTATTTATTTGACAGAGAGAGACACAGCGAGAGAGGGAATACAAGCAGGGGGAGTGGGAGAGGGAGAAGCAGGCTTCCTGTGGAGCAGGGTGCCCGACGTGGGGCCCGATCCCAGGACCCTGGGATCATGACCTGAGCCGAAGGCAGATGCTTAATGACTGAGCCACCCGGGTGCCCCAATGCTTGCTTTAAAGCATTTTAAACCACTACAGAGCAACTGATGAATTACTGAACTCTACATCTGAAACTAATGATGTACTATATGTTGGGTAATTGAATTTAAATAAAAAAATAAAATAAACCACTGCAGAAATGTACGAAGTAAAATGTAAGTTTCTTCCCCCTATTTTCTCCACTCCCTTCTAAGAGTATCTACTATTAATATTTGGTATGTATCCTTCCAGACTTTTTTCCTTTTGGTACAAACAAAAGTAAGCAATATGGTTTTTATTTTATTTTTATTTTTTAGATTTATTTATTTATTTAAGAGAGAGAGAGCATGAGTGGGGTGAAGGGCAGAGGGAGAAACAGACTTCCTGCTGAGCAGGGAGTCCGCTGTGGGGCTTGATCCCGGGACCCCGGGATCACGATCTGAGCTGAAGGCAGACGCTTAACCAACTGAGCCACCCAAGTGCCCCAGCAATATGGTTTTTAATTTTTTTTTTACAAAAATGAGTATAATATGGTTCTGCAACACTTTTTTCAACCAACAATATACCATGATACATTATCAAAGTATGTATTTTTTTTAGAAATGGGGATTGGGACAGAGAGAGAATGTTAAGCAGGCTCCATGCCCAGCACGGAGCGGGACGTGGGGCTCCATCTCACGACCCTCAGTTCATGACCTGGGCTGAAACCAAGAGTAGGACACTTAACTGACTGCACCACCCAGGCGCACCCAAAGTATGTATTTTTTTAAATGACTGCATAGTATTCCAGTGGTATGGACCTATCTTCTTCTTCTTTTTTTTTTAAGATTATATTTATTTATTTGAGAGAGAGAGAGAGAGAGAGAGCATGAGCAGGGCAGAGAGGAGCAGAGGGAGAGGGAGAAGCAGGCTCCCCACTGAGCAGGGAACCTGACCTGGGGCTCGATCCCAGGGCCCTGGGACCACAACCCTAGCAGAAGGCAGATGCCCAACTGACTGAACCACCCAGGTGCCCCAGACCTATATTTTATTAACACTTAGCGTTTTTCCCCCAATTTTTTTTTTAAAGATTTTATTTATTTGACAGAGAGAGCACAAGCAGAGGGAGAGAGAGGGAGAAGCAGGCTCCCTGCTGAGCAAGGAGCCCGATGCGGGACTCGATCCCAGGACCCTGGGATCATGACCTGGGCCGAAGGCAGCCGCTTAACCGGCTGAGCCACCCAGGCGTCCCTCCCCCAATTTTTACCTATTATTTTTGTTCATTTGTCTTATGAAGAGTAAGTTCATTTAATATGTTGATACATGAGACAAAATGCCCTCTAGGACAGTTATGCTATTTTATATCTTTACCAAAAGTGCTGAGAAGACCTATTACCTGGACAGTATATATATTTTTTTCTTCATCAATTTGATGAACAATAAATACAATCTCCTTGTTGGTTTTATTTATATTTCTTTAATTGCTAAAGAAGTTAAACATATTCTCATATGTCTATTGACCGTTCAGCTTTTCTTTTATAAACTATCCATTCTTATGCTCATTTTCCAATAGAAGTAATTGACTGTCTTTCTATGTTGGAGAAATCAGTTATCTATCATAAGAGTTGCCAGTATTTTCCCAATGTATTTGTCTTTTAACCTTGTTTATAGTAATCTTTTTCCATACAGAATATACAAAAGTTGCTTCTGTTTGTGTATTTCATGTGTGTAGTCAAACTTATCAGTCTTTTCCTTTTGGTTTCCAGGGCTTCATATCAAGCCTATAAAAATTCCTCATTACCCCAAGATTATACAAAGTACTACCATATTTTCTTTCTAGAACTATCATGCTTCCATGCTTCTACATTTAATTCTTTAATCCATCTGGAATTCATTTTGGTATAAACTGTGAGGTATGGGTCTAACTTTATTTTTTTCCCAAATAGTTAGCCACTTGTTCTAACAGCCTTTATTGAACAATCCATCTTGCCCCCACTGATTTTAACCGTCTAATTTAGTGTATACTAATTTCCCAAATACACTTGAGTCTACTTTTGGATTCCATTGTGTTCCCTTGACCTGTCATCTATTCCCGTGCCGATAACACATTGTTTTAATTTCTGTAGCTTAAAGATATTTTTAAAAAAGATTTTATTTATTTATTTGAGAGAGAGAATGGAAGAGAGAGCACGAGAGCGGGGAGGGTCAGAGGGAGAAGCAGACTCCCCGCTGAGCAGGGAGCCCGATGCGGGACTCGATCCCGGGACTCCAGGATCATGACCTGAGCCGAAGGCAGTCGCTTAACCAACTGAGCCACCCAGGTGCCCTAAAGATATTTTCTAATATCTGGTAGGATTACTCCTTTAAAAATATTTTTATTTTCACAAGTTTTTTTTTAAGATTTATTTATTTGAGAGCGAGAGAGAGCAGTAGGGAGGGACAGAGGGAGAGGGAGAGAGCGAATTTTTTTTTAAAGATTAATTTATTTATTTGAGAGCAAGAGAGAGATTGAGTAGGAGGGGCAGAGGAGAAAGGAGAGAGAATCTGAAGCAGACTCCATAATGAGCACCTGACCAACGCAGGGCTCAGTGTCACGATCCTAAGATCATGATCTGAGCCAAAATCAAGAGTCAGACGCTTAACTGACTGAGCCACCCAGGTGGCCCTAAAGTTAACCATTTTAAAGTGAACAATTCAGTGGCATTTAGTACATTCACATTGTTGTACAACCATTACTTCTATCTGGTTCCAAAACATTTTCATTACCCGAAAAGGAAACATCATATCCACTAAGCAGTTTTCCCATTCCCCCACAACACACACATTTTTTTGAAGATTTATTTGTTCATTTTAGAGAAAGAGGGTGGAGCTGAGCGCAGAGCCCCATGTCAGGCTCAGTCCAACCACCCTGAGATCATGACCTGAGCAGAAAATCAAGAATCGACGCTTAACCAGCTGAGCCACCCAGGTGCCCCTGCACACAAATTTTTAACACAAAAAAAATTGTACTTTTATTATAAAATCACAGGCTTCAGATCTACCATGTATTAAGGAAGATTAAAATTCAAGTCCAAGTTCAGTATTCTCGAGAAGCCTTTCCTGATTAAGACCATTCCCCAGCATGCCTCTGTATCCCCCATGCTTACTTCTGCATCCCCAGTAGCCCAAGACTTGGATTCTTTTAATCTACTGCTAAATTGCTTTGTGATTTTTCTCAAGCATCTGCGACTTGTGTTATGTCTGCTCAACAACCTTGTAAACCTGCTACTTTTTTCCCTCCAGCCCACCCTCATAACATCTGGCACTAGCTTTACACAGTCACGGGCTCATTAAATTATTGTTGACTGATTGTTATCAAACTTCCCTATTGGACTCAGTGGGGTGTCAGGAGACTGCCTGGAGTGTGATTTAAATGGGAATTAAGAGGGGATTCAACACAGTGTTTTACTTTCAGGTAATGTACTACTCGCTGCCATTTATTAAGTGCCTATTAATTGTCCTGTCATACACATTGCCTCATTGAAAATTCTTACAACAATCTTCTGGGGTTGAGGTTTTCTGATGATATTCACTGAGGTTAAGTAGTTTGCCTAAAGTCTCTGGGCTTAATGTCAGATCCAAGCTTTGAATCCAGGCTGGGTTCTAAATAGCACCCTCTACCATGCTTCATTGTCCATGTCGTCTGTCCGACAAGGGCTACCCATCACGTTATCCCGGTTCATGCTTTTACTCTCATTGTTATAGTCAGATTTGCCCTGAGGGAATATCTAAGTCCTCCTGCTGAAGTGTAAGATGAAATACTCACGAAGCACCAAAGAATCATTGCATCTCTCACAACCTTACTTCATGCCCTGGCCCAGCTGTCAAGGATCAAGTTCATCCCTTGCTTTATAATGTTCTGTGTTCTGGATGGGGTCCCGTGCCGGCTAGCCCAGGTGTTATAACTGTCACCTTGGCTAGAGCTGGAGCTGGTACGTGGAGTTGAAGCCAGGCGCAGCCCCCACCACAAGGATGGGAGACATCATTTTCCTAAAGGGGACAATCCCAGTGGGTGCCTGGAAGTTCCATCTTGTCCCAGTCTTCCCACAGGTGACATCTCCCTCTTTACTTCTAGAAAATGTGTGAAGCTCGGGGATGTCAGAGAGCACTTTGGAGAAATTTAGTGTAAATGAAATCAGAAACATATGGATTGGCTTTACTGCAGAGGAGACTCACTTTTTAAAGTAGGACGGAAAATATATGGGACAAAGGACCAGATGGGCTTTTAAGTATGGCATGGCAGGGTTGGGATATTTCAGCAAATTCTAATCTGTTGGGCACCCCAGCCCAGCCTGCCCCTCACAGCTGCAGAAGGACAGCCACCTCTGGGATGGGAGAGTTCTGGATCTGTGTTCTCGGAGGACAGAGGCCCTGCATTTGGAAGTGGAAGGCATGGATTCATGATGCAGCAATGCCTTTTAGCAGTTCTTGTGACCTTTGTGACTGGACAAAACACTTGGTCCTTGTAGATTTCTTCACCTGTTTAAAAAAAAAGGAGGGGCTTACTGAATGACAGCATATTTGCTGCCCACTTGTATGGCTTCGTGATATCATGGTTCCAATTTGCTATAACCTATTACACCATTATCATCATAGGTGATGAATTTGCTAAATTCTCATAGACCCTGACACCACACACCTCTTGTCTCCCCACAAGCCCTGTTCTCCATATCTTTCCCCCATGACAGCTTCTCTTCCTCGTGGCTACCCCCCCTTCTTCCATCCCCCATCCAGTCCAGTTTTACTTCAGGTTGCAGGGATTAAGAAATGCACCCCCACTTGGGAATGCCCTCTGAACTAGAGTGCTTATGTCCAGGAGATGCCTAAAGTTCTTTGGAGGGAGAATTATTACTCCTCATTCGCTGGGTGGCCTGAGCAAGTCACACCCCCTCTCCATGCTTCAGTTTCCTTCTTTTTTTTTCTATTAACCATTTTTTAAAAATTTAAATTCAACTAATTAACATATAATGTATTATTTGTTTCAGGGGTACAGGTCTGTGATTCATCAGTCTTACATAATATCCAGTGTTCATTACAACACATACCCTCCCCAATGTCCATCACCCAGTTACCCCCTTCCCCTCACCCCCCTCCCCTCCAGCAACCCTCAGTTTGATTCCTAAGATTAAGAGTCTCTTTCGGGGCGCCTGGGTGGCTCAGTCAGTTGGGCGTCTGCCTTCACTTTGGTCGTGGTCCCAGGGTCCTGGGATCGAGTCCCATGTCGGGCTCCCTGCTGGGTGGGGAGTCTGCTTCTCTCTCTGCCCCTCCCCCCTGCTTGTGCATGCACACGCATGCACGTTTTCTCTCCCTCTCTCTCAAATAAATAAAATCTTTAAAAAAAAAAAAAGGCACCCCTCTATTTGCAACTTTTTGAGGAACGTCCATACTGTTTTCCAGAGTGGCTCTACAGCTTGCATTCCCACCAACAGTGTAGGAGGGTTCCCCTTTCTCCACATCCTCGCCAACATCTGTCGTTCCCTGACTTGCTAATTTTATCCATGCTTCAATTTCTTCACATATAAAATGGTAAGACTCGCTCACATTTATCAAGGACCAAATAAGGTACATAAGCACTGTATATATATATAATAAGAAATCAGTAATATCAGGGGCCCCTGGGTGGATCAGTCCTTAAGCGTCTGCCTTCAGCTCAGGTCATGATCCCAGGGTCCTGGGATCGAGCCCCGCATTGAGCTCCCTGCTCAGTGGGAGGCCTGCTTCTCCCTTTCCCACTCCCCCTGCTTGTGTTCCTCTCTCGCTGTGTCTCTCTGTGTCAAATAAATAAAATCTTAAAAAAAAAAAAGAAATCAATAATAGCAGATGCTTACTCAGCACTTAATGCGTGCCAGACACTATACCAAATGCTTTATTTACAGGTATTTATTCACTTAATCCTCACAACAACGTATGGAAATGTTATTATTAACCCTATTTCACAGACGAAAAATGAAAGTCTCCAAATTAACTAATTGACCCTAGATCACTCCAGCCTGTGGGTGGTTAAAACTGGGCTTCCAAGTCTGGCAGTTCTGGCTGCAGAGTCCTTATCTTAACCACTACCCTATACTACCTCTGATTTCCTCATAAAATGAGAGGGGCTAGTTAAAAATAATCCCCTAGATTTTTATAGCTCTTTTCCAATTCTAAAGCACTTTTTACACTCCGTACCCTCTTGGATCTTCAAAACAACCCTAGAGGTAGATATTATTAGAGCAATTTACAGGGTAAGAACTGAGACTTATTAAGAGGGTCATGTGTCCAAGGGCACACAGTCAGTGAGGGCGGGGGGCAGGACTCGAACCCAGGACCGCTCATTCCCAGCGCCCCTCCTGCTGCACCTTTGATGCCACAGGGCACATCCTGTCCTTTCTGAATCTCCTCCAGCTCCAATACTGTACACTATCCTTTCCTCTCTTTCTTTAAAGAGACCGCAGCGTGCCCTCAAGGATTCCCCTGCGCTGTCACGCCCACACCCACAGTGCGCCGCGCATGCTCACAAGCAGCAGCAGGGGGTGCTAGAGACCAGCACACAGAGATCGGTCTGCCCCGGGAGCCCCCGCTGGAGGAAACAACCCTAAGCCTCTCTGCCGCTTCTCTTCTTTTTAATTTGTTTCTGCTAAAAAATGTTTTTAGTAAGTACTACTTGTACATAGCATAACATTTTAAAGATACAAATGAGTATACAATGCACCTGCCCCGCAGTTACCCAGTTCAACATCCTGGGGGGCAACAGCAAGAAGTGTCCTAGTGTTTCTTTCTAGAGATAGTCTATGCTTATATAAGCCAATATGTATTTTTCTTCCCACACTCACGACAGCACACAAACATGTACATGTTGTTTTTTATTGATCCTATACACATCCTATACACACTCTTCTTCCTATAATTGATTTTACAGATCAGTCCACATGGTAATTCATAATACCTGTATTTATTTATTTATTTACTAAGATTTTATTTTATTTATTTGACAGAGAGAGAGAGAGAGACAGTGAGAGAGGGAACACAAGCAGGGGGAGTGGGAGAGGGAGAAGCAGGCTCCCGGCGGAGCAGAGAGCCCGATGCGGGGCTCGATCCCAGGACCCTGGGATCATGACCTGAGCCAAAGGCAGACGCTTAACGACTGAGCCCCCCGGGCGCCCCCCATAATACCTGTATTTAATTGAATGGATAAGCCATAATCAATTTTACCAGCCTACCATTATTTTCTATCTCGTACCATTACAAGCAAAGCTGCAAATAAATACATTGTACCTAGGTCACCCTGCACATGCGAATATCTGCAGGATAAATTCCCAGCAGTGAGACTGCTTGCCTGCAAATTACACACGTTCGTAATGTTGATCGATGCTGCTAAATCGCCTTGCACAGGAGCTACCCTTTTATGGCTACATCAGCAGGGCATCGGAGGGTATGTTTCCTACACCCTCACTGATACAGAATCTTACCAAGACTTTTGATCTTTGCCTATCCCATCCGTGAAAGATGGTTTCTCACTGCAGTTTTAATTACGTTTCTCCTAAAAGGAGGGCCCTCTGACCTCTGAGATTCATTCATGCAACCTGTAAGTAATTAGCAGGTGCCCCCTGAGTGCCAGGCACCACCTTGGGGCATCCTGCCCCAACTGTCCCTCGTCGGACTTCCACTGTCTTTTCCCGCCTGCTCCGTGCTGGCCTGCCTTATGAGGTCTCCCAAGAAGCCATTTTCCTTGCTTGGCAATCCTCACCAAGTCAAGCAGGGGCGACCTCACTTGACCTCTTCTTTAGAGGCTTAAGAGTGAGGAGAATGTGGTTTCTTGCCTTTTCTCTGTTCTCAAGACTAATTCCTGTAACCCAATTAAGCAAAGCTGAGAGGTGGGGACATGTGTCTTAAGGTCAGAATTAGCACTGGGTCCTCGGGCTTCTCAAGCCATCCCGTCCAGTAGGTCAGTCACTGCTTCGGTTTTCCCATCCCTCCCCCTCTAGGGGTCAGGAAGGTGAACAGAGAGCAGGTACCTGGACACTTGTCCGTGTTCAGTGGTGGCGTTTGCTCCATGACTGCCTGGTCGAAACTGCCTCAGATTCGATGCCAACTAAACGCAAATGTAACTATGAGCAGCACTATTTAGATTAAAGCGGGGAAGAAAAGATGTAAGGATCAATGTGCTTTTCTACATGGGAAACCTCTGGAGCGTTTCCCAAGTCCCCCCCCCCCTTTTTTTTTTAAAGATTTTATTTATTTGAGAGAGAGAATGAGAGACAGAGCACGAGAGGGAAGAGGGTCAGAGGGAGAAGCAGACCCCCCGCTGAGCAGGGAGCCCGATGCGGGTCTCAATCCCGGGATTCCAGGATCATGACCTGAGCCGAAGGCAGTCACTTAACCAACTGAGCCACCCAGGCGCCCTCAAGTCCCCCTTTTTTGGCAGTCCCAGAGCACTTGACCCCATTGCGCACTTGACCCTATAGCAGGGTAACTGCTCCTTTACTTGCCTTCTCCACCAGGCTACGTAGGAATCAGCTAGAGCTGACGTCTTTGTTCATCTCTGTATCTGTCCTCAGAATAAAGATGGGATCAAGACGTGGGAGCTTTGAATGAATATCTTCCTGCCTTCCAGTTTCCAAGAACGGCATCCGTATGGAGGCCCGCATCATTCTCTAGTCGCTTAACTAATGGGACCTCTACCTCCAGTTCATCCCACTCATGGCAGCCGGAGCTTTCCTCCTCCTCCTAAAGCAACACTTGCAATCCAGTCACTTGTGGCGGTTCCCTGTGGCCTACTAAATGAAGTGCAAATTCCTTAGCTTGGAGTTTAGGGGCCCCCGTGGTGATATGGCTCTGGTCTACCTTTCCAGTCCTTCTTTCCACTACCTCATGCTCCAATCAAATGGAATTACTCAATGCTTCAAGTGTGCCCACATTCCATCCCTGTGCCTTATGCCCCTGCTGGGTCTCCTGTGCCTAGAACACCTTCCTCTTTGCTCCCCTTCCATCACTGATGCCTGCGTCTGTCTCTCTCTCGCTCTCGCTCTCTCTTCCCACCCCACCCTTTGTTTAAAAAGGAAGGGTCATACATTTTTATAAAGAAGATAGAAGATAAACTTTATTTTATTTTTTTTTAAGATTTTACTTATTTATTTATCAGAGAGAGAGCACACAAGCAGGGCGTGTGGCAGGCAGAGGGAGAAGCAGGCTCCCCACTGGGCAGGGAGCCCGATGCGGGGCTCGATCCCAGGACCCTGGGATCATGACCTGAGCCGAAGGCAGACGCTTAACAGACTGAGCCACCCAGGCGTCCTGAAGATAAACTTTACATATCCTTCTGGGTCCTTCCTAAATGTAATTGGCCCTAGAGACTCCTGTTCAGATTTCCCGCTTAGCTCCCCAGTCAGGCTTCGTGGTGTAAACTTCTCTCATGACTCATGTCTGCTCTACCTTGCATCCTCATTCCTGTGGCACCTCAGACGGAAGACTGGAAAGCAGAGACCGTGTGACCCATCTTTGTGTCACCTACAGTTGATCAATGTTTGTTGGTGGAGAGACTCTCCTTGCTGGGCAGCCCGTTTCTTTCCCGCTCTGAGTTTGGGAAAGGGGAAGAACTTGGGGCCCCTGGCCACGACCCCTGCAGCCATCCCGTTAGACGCTCCTCTGAGAGGGGTCTTAACACAGAGCTGCCCAGGCAAGTCAGGAGATGCCGTCAGCCCTGCAGAGAACAGCAGGACCTGTGCCTCAGGCTTGGGAGAAATGTGCCCTGTTTGCCCTTTTTCTGAGGGACGGTACCACAGTTAACGTGTCTGACTGACTGTCAGGAGCAGCATTTGTTCACTTTGAGTTCTTGGAAGGAGACATGGAAAGCCATTCCTCTCCTTCCCCTGCGTGGCCTCAAAATAGAAATAGCTTTACCTTTATCTTCCACATGGGCTGTTCTGAGCACCAAAAGAGAAAATGTACATGAGAGTGTTTTGCAAATTATATTTTTAAAATGTTATTTATAGGGCGCCTGGGTGGCTCAGATGGTTAAGCGTCTGCCTTCTGCTCAGGTCATGATCCCAGGGTCCTGGGATCGAGTCCCGCATCGGGCTCCCGGCTCAGCGGGGAGCCTGCTTCTCTCTCTGACCCTCTCCCCTCTCATGCTGTTTCTCTCTTGCTCGCTCTCTAAAAAATAAATAAAATCTTTAAAAATAAATAAATAAAATAAAATAAAATGTTATTTATAGCCTGCCTTGTTGTGCAGTGGATTTACAGAGGCTTACAAGATACGCAAGATGTAAGAGAGTGTAAATTAAAAGTGAGAGTTAAAAGCAGCAGACAAAAAGAGTGAGGACGTAATGAGTCCTAAATGAGACTCAATGCATACCTTGTTTTCTGTGGGTGGGTCTCAGGGTTGTTGGGAAATATACGCTGTTACCCGAATTAGTGGAAAAGGTCACTCGGGTGGTGGTGTTTCAGGGTGTGCAGTGTGGACGTTAAAGGCTCATAGCAGGCCTGGCAAATTCTGGATGGGCCTTGGATCTCCATGGGCAGGTACCTGTCCCAACCTTACCCTCCCCATAGGTGCCATTGGTTTAGTCTAACCCAGATCCACTCGAACCTGGAGGCAGCCAGTTCCTTCTAAACATCTTTTTAAAAAAAATATTGTATTTATTTATTTGCCAGAGAGAGAGAAAGAGCACAAACAGGGGGAGCAGCAGGCAGAGGGAGAGGGAGAAGCAGGCTCCCCGCTGAGCAGGGAGCCTGATGCGGGGCTCGATTCCCAGGACCCTGGGATCATGACCTGAGCTGAAGGCAGACACGCAACCGACTGAGCCACCCAGGCGTCCCCCTTCTAAACATCTTATCCTTCCCCCAACCCACCCCACACAGCCAGCATGACCTCCCTGTGGTGACACACCTCCAGCCCACTCAGACACTCATCTTTACAAAACCCACACACCAGCTTCATTGATATTTATAATACACATATCAGGAAGTTCACCCTTTTATTATTATTTTTTTTAGATTTTATTTATTTATTTGACAGAGAGAGAGATGGAGGGAGCATAAGCGGGGGTGGGGGGGCGGGAGAGGGAGAAGCAGACTCCCTGCTGAGCAGAGAGCCAGACGTGGGACTTGATCCCAGGACCCTGAGATCATGACCTGAGCCGAAGGCAGACGCTTAACGACTGAGCCACCCAGGCACCCCAAGTTCACCCTTTTATTTTTTTATTTTTTAAAGATTTTATTCATCCATCTGAGAGAGAGAATGAGATAGAGAGAGCATGAGAGGGGGGAGGGTCAGAGGGAGAAGCAGACTCCCCGCTGAGCAGGGAGCCCGATGCGGGACTCGATCCCGGGACTCCAGGATCATGACCTGAGCCGAAGGCAGTCACCTAACCAACTAACCACCCAGGCGCCCCCAAGTTCACCCTTTTAAAGTGTACTGTCCAACGGTTTTGAGTATACAGACACTCTTGACCTCCCGTGCTGACTACCACGCCCATCTGATCTTCTTTGCCACACAGACCTCAGTTTCTTTTCCTGTGTTCTCCCTATGCCCTAATTCTTCACTCTCCGGGTCTGCACTCAAATTCTGGAAAAGGTGCCCCATCATTCTGGCGTTTTCCACCTCGGACCCATCCCTTTGGCTGGGCGCCCACATGAGGTCTGCAGTACGGAAAGTAAACTGGCTCTGGGATTGGCGGGGAGTGCACAGAAAAGCCGCGAGCCTGATCTGCACATTCTGTGAGCTTGAGCAACGCCCAGGGAGAACCCAGGCGGTGAGAGGCTGTGGGCAAGACGGGCCCGGGGAGCTGCAGCACTTGACAGATCACATTGTTAGACCGTGACTCACTGCCGCCACAGTCTGGAAAGCTGAAGCTCTCCGCCTGGCCTTCAAAGGAGGGCCGCTTGGACTGTGGGTGGACTCTCTGAGCAATCCTCGGAGGGCCAGGTTGGACAGGCAGAGCCGGGACCTGTTAATTCCAGAGCTGGCCTGTTCACGCCCCTTGACCCCACATCGGGAATCCCGCGTGAAAAATCCTCTGTTAAAAAGTCGTCTGTTGGGCGCCTGGGTGGCTCAGTTGGTTAAGCGACTGCCTTCGGCTCGGGTCATGGTCCTGGAGTCCCGGGATCGAGTCCCGCATCGGGCTCCCTGCTCGGCAGGGAGTCTGCTTCTCCCTCTGACCCTCCTCCCTCTCATGCTCTCTGTCTCTCATTCTCTCTGTCTCAAATAAATGAATAAAGAATCTTTAAAAAAAAAAAAAAAAAAAAAAGTCGTCTGTTGGGAGCCAGAAAGGGGGAAGAAAAGGTGTCCTCTCGGTACTTTCCAAGAGAGAAGAGGGGGTCATCGGAGCTCCTGAGCCCGGTCAGGGATATGGGCTCTGCTCACTGGCAGTGGAGACCCAAGCCCCAGCTGTGCGGTTGGTGAGGGTCAAGCAGGCCCCCCTCAGGGACCCTCTCCTCTCCCCAGTCGCCCCTGCTGTGCCAGGCTGTTCCTGGACCCCGAGGCACTCACATACCTCTTTCTTCTCTTCCCTTCTCCTTCTCCCCATCTTTTTTTTTTTAAAAGATTTTATTTATTTATTTGAGACAGAGAGAATGAGAGACAGAGAGCATGAGAGGGAGGAGGGTCAGAGGGAGAAGCAGGCTCCTCGCTGAGCAGGGAGCCCGATGCGGGACTCGATCCCGTGACTCCAGGATCATGACCTGAGCCGAAGGCAGTCGCTTAACCAACTGAGCCACCCAGGCGCCCCTCCTTCTCCCCATCTTTCTGCTATTTCCTGGTCCACCCTGTCAGCCCATCCCAGATCTTTCACATATAAGGAAGAGAGGGGGAACCTTCCTTTTCCAGCTTACCCTACTGGCTGAGCATCCTTCTGTTTCAAGTGCCCACAGAAGTCTGGATTAAATTGGTCCCATCCCACAGGCCGGGGAGGGGCTGCCCAATCAAGACCCTCTGCCCTTTGGGCACAGCACACAGCCCTGCTCTTCTCGCATGCGCATGCTCGGGGCCAGGACCTGACTGGAGTGTTGAGAACATGACCCGGAACTCTCTGTCTGATGGAGGAGGACAGAGTTTGGTGTCTGGGAAGCCCCGTCTGATGGAGGAACTTAGACCAAAACAGTTAAACACTATTTCATAGAGCAGTATGTTCCCAACTGCAAATCCTACAAAGGGCTAAAGCCATAGAGAGGGGCTGGGGTTGTGTCAAGAGTCTTTCCGAAGCTCCTTCCTTAAAGCCCTTGTGGGAATCATCCCATATAGGTAGTCACAACTTTTTTAAAAGACTTTATTTTATTTTTTTAGGACTTTATTTATTTGAATAAATAAATCTTTTTTTAAGATTTTATTTATTTATTTGACAGAGAGAGAGACTATGAGAGAGGGAACACAAGCAGGGGGAGTGGGAGAGGGAGAATCAGGCTTCCTGCTGAGCAGGGAGCCCGATGCGGGGCTCAATCCCAGGACCCTGGGACCACGACCCGAGCCGAAGGCAGACGCTTAACGACTGAGCCACCCAGGCGCCCCTATTTATTTATTTGAGAGAGAGAGAGCATGCACAAGCATGAGGGCAGGGGCAGAGGAAGAGGGAAAAGCAGACTCCCCACTGAGCGCAGAGACCCAAAGCAAGGCTCCATGTGAGTCTGGATCCCAGGACCTAGAGATCATGACCTGAGCTGAAGTCAGATGCTTAACTAACTGAGCCACCCAGACACCCCGTAAGATTTTATTTTTTAAGTAATCTCTACACCCAACATGGGCTTGGAACGCACCACCCCGAGATCAAGAGTTGCATGCTCAACTGACCTGGCCAGCCAGGTGCCCCTGTGGTCACAATTTCTTTAAAGATTTTTTTTTTTTTTAAGAGAGAGAGAGAAAACACAAGCTGGGGGGAGGGGCGGCATAGCAGAGAGAGAGAGAGAAGCAGTCTCCCCACTGAGCAGGGAGCCTGATGCAGGGCTCCATCCCAGGACCCTGGGATCCTGACCAGACACTTAACCACTTAACTGACTGAGCCACCCAGGTGCCCCACAATTTCTAACACTCCTCCAAGCAAAGCCAGGTGGAGAATGTCCATTGCTCACAGAAGTTAAGGCTGGGCTGATTTAGGGGTAGCTGCCTTTAAAAACAGGAAAGAGGGGCCCCTGGGTGGCTCAGTTGGTTAAATGACTGCCTTTGGCTCGGGTCATGCTCCCGGGGTCCTGGGATCAAGCCCCGCATCGGGCTCCCTGCTCGGCGGAGAGCCTGCTTCTCCCTCTCCCTCTGTCTGCCGCTCTGCCTGCTTACGCTCTCTCTCTATCTCTGTTAAATAAACAAATAAAAAAAAATCTTAAAAAAAAAACAACAACAGGAAAGACCCCCAAATTCAGGGATCTTTCTGCCACCCCACGCCATTTCCATTGACATAAGGCACACGGGGGATGGGCATGTTGGGGAGCGGGCTGTGCAGCCAAGTAGGAAAGCTCAAGATGGCGAGGGCTGCCCCATCTACTAAGGCAAGGGCGATGGAAGGGTGCACCCAGATTTCTCAAAACAGTATTTTCCCTCTTTTTTTTTTTTTTCTTGAGGAGGGCCATGCAGAGGGAGAGAGAGAGAATCTCTCACAACCCTGAGATCATGACCTGAGCCAAAATCAAGGGTCAGATGCTTAACCGACTGAGCCACCCAGGTGCCCTCAGTATCTTCTCTTCTGTGGGAACAGCAAGTCCATCTGGAGGAGACAAGGAGAGCCCCCAACTTTGGGGGGAGATTGGCTGCTTGGGAGACCCTCCCATAGCCAGTAAGGACACCTTCATGGTCACCCTTCCCAGCTACACGCGCGCTTGGCCCAACTCACGCTCTACAGATGTGTGGCTGGTACCACCTTCATTTTCTTTTTTTTTTCTTTTTTTCTTTTTTTAAATATTTTATTTATTTATTTGAGAGAGAGAATGAGATAGAGAGAGAGAGCATGAGAGGGGGAGGGTCAGAGGGAGAAGCAGACTCCCCGCCGAGCAGGGAGCCCGATGCGGGACTCGATCCCGGGACTCCAGGATCATGACCTGAGCCAAAGGCAGTCGCTTAACCAACTGAGCCACCCAGGCACCCCACCACCTTCATTTTCTATGTGAGGCTCTGAGAAGGGAGATCACTGGCAGCTGGCTCACTGCAGATTTGGGACCCGAGCCCAGGCCCGATTGCAAGTCTGGTGGTTGTTCCACTATGCTGCGCTGTCACCTAATGGGGCCGGTGTCTAGAGTCATTACCGATTCCAACGTCCCCACAGCAAGCCCCTATTCCTGACCCAAGTCACTGCCCTATTCAGTATTTTGGGCGAAGTTGGAAAGGCTCAGAGACCCCTGGCCCCTTTCCCAGGCTCGTCAAGCTGTTCTTAGTCAAGCTGTTCTTAGGCTCCGCTTTACACCCCGTCCAGCCCCCACCCACACCCTCCTAGCCCCAGCTGACTTGGAAGCAGGGAGAAGGACGCAAGGCCAGAAGGCTTTTGTTTTCCAACGGTGGAGAAATGGCTGAAATCCCGGCATCTCCCCCAGAAGACAGAGGCAGCTCTGGATTTCCTGTTGCTCCCAACACGGGCCAGATAATTGGAGACAGATTTTTGGGCTTGGGTTGGGAGGTGAAGCTTAAAGAACAGTCATCGGGCCTCCCGTGAGTCCATGTGTGCACGCCACATTGTTGGTTTCTTTGTTGGTACTTAATGTGTGTGTGTGTGTGTGTGTGTGTAGACTCTTGTGTTCGAGACAGTATGTGTGTATATCTAAGCGTGTCTGTGTGTGTGGCATGCCTGTGTTCCTTGTACTTCTTTGTTAGCGTATAGGACCCCGCATGTATGTCTGTGTAAGAAAGTGTGTAAGCATGTGTCTGGGTCTCTGAGAGTGGCTCCCTTGTTTTTGTTTTGTTTTGTTTTGTTTTCCTTTGTGAGAGTCGGTCCAGCCCGGGGAGACCTCACTAGTTCTTTTTGGATTTTATTACTCAAGACTTAGTGATCAAATGTAAAACAGTAATTAAGATTTTAAAAAAAAAAGGCAGGAAGGCAGATGGCCTTCAGCAAGAGGATATGAGGGATGGAAACAGCCAGAGTACAGTCAGAGGAGAGAGCAAGGGGGAACCTTCTTACAGAGTAGAGGGTCTCTTTTGGGGGGGTTCAGATGAAGCCACAGCCCCCCTCACCTCTCTAATGGAGGAAGGTACCACATGGTTTCAGAACCGTTCTGTTTTGTCCACACTTGAGGTTTGGGCCAGAGAGGGAACTGCTCTTGCGTTGTCTTCCTGCCTGAATGGTTACCCTAAAAGGAGAATCAAGCCTCTTTCTTTTAAGCCCCTCTGTGCACATTCACAACTATAGGTTCTTTTGCTACAAATGAGATACAGAGCAGTTGGGATGCAGTCTAAATCCTAACAATACTTGTGGTCTGTCATGGTGTACCTGCTGCACGCTCCCCCCTGGGCTGGGCACTTTACACACATTTTCTATCAACAGTATAGATGTATGGATGGATATAAAACCACTTACGAGGGGCGCCTGGGTGGCTCGACGGTTAAGCACCCGGCTCTTGATGCTCAGGTCATGATCTCAGGGTTGTGGGATCGAGTCCTGCTTAGGACTCCATTATCAGCAGGGAGTCTGCTTCTCTCCCTCTCCCTCTCCCTCTGCATGCTCTCTCTCTCTCAAATAAATTAATTAATTAAAAAAAAAACCCCACACAACCACTTTTGAGCTGGGAATTGCCTTTTTGCAGAGGAAATGAGCCTTCTGATAGAGCAAGGACTTTAACCCACCATGATTCCCCCAAGTGGTAATTCATCTGTCCACTCAACAAACATGTACTTCCTCACTACCCTCATTAGACACTACGGTAGATATTGGTGGTGGCGGAGCAGGGTGCAGAGATGAACAAGACACAGTTCCTGCCCTCACGGAGGCCGCCGTCTAGGGAGGAAATCAATGCTGCTCCAAGGATTGAACTTCTCACCGCTGTCAGTGCCAGATCCAGGTGGCTGTGACAGGGCTGAGGACCTTTCGGACTGGGGCAAGATTTATTCCCAGGATGAGTTCTTCCTTATAAAGACACTGGACATGAGGCCTAGCTGCGGAGGAGAAGACATGGTGGAAACGGAGGGCACTGGATGTGTGCTCTGGGGGCTTGAGTGGGGCGAGATGGGGAGGACCCCGCCTGCCTGCCTCACGTGCTCTGCATGGCCCAGCATTGGCTGGGCGGACACGGCGTCCTTCTGCGGCCCAGCCCCTCTGGCAGGAGGAGGGACGGAAAGGGGGAGATGCCCACACCTGTGCCTCTCTGGACTGGCCTCTGAGGTTCCCAGGTGGCTGATTTGGGGGTCGGGGAGGGTAGAGTCCCCTCTAACGAGCTCCCGGTGGCCTGATCAATTCCCCAGTGCAGTCGCTCAGCAGGCCACCAGCGTGCCTGCCTAAATCGCTTCCAGTTTGTTTAGTCAAAACCCTTGGCCCCAACATCAAAGCCCTTTGGAGTTTCTGGGGGTTGTTGTTCTTACATGGTGTTTATTTCAGAGACGCCTCTCTGTCACCGACTGTGCCCGAGCGGGGTAGGGCAGGAGGGGCTGCGGGGGCCTTTGGGTTTCAGAGACATCAGGTTGCCTGGGGGAGGGTGGCAGGACAGTTTCCGTAGCAGCTGCCCCGGGGACACTATAGCTCCCCCATGCCTGCCTCTACCTGGTGCATCCGGGTACCCAAAGAGAGGCTGATTCTCCTCTGCACAAGGCCCCACAGAGGAGCCTCCGTTCCCCTCACGTTTATGCCAGACATTTTCATCGGGGCTTCCAGGGGTCAAGTCTAGGCCACATCCCCCCTCCGCCCATACCAGCCCTCATCTTTGAACCCATGGGCTCACTCCAAGCAGACCCCTCTCCACTGTCCACCTCCCCATCCTGGCCCCTGTGGACCTGGCCCCCAGCTCCGCCTCCCTTCCTCAGGAGAGCCCCGCCCCCTTTCCCTTTAATCTGATTGGCTGAATGTGCGCTCAGCTATTGGAACTTACACTGGGCTCCATCTGGCTCTGTGATCTGTACCTTTCTTACTTCTGAGTTCCTGCAGGTTCTAGTAGGTCCCCTCTGTGACTTGCTCCTCAGTGCCCAGCATAGGTGTGCACCCAGCGAAGAGGGGATGCTCTCTCCGGGTAAGGAGATGGAGGAGCTTCTTCCATAGGGGCTGTTAGCAAGGAGGCAGAGCTGGTGGCCTGGGTGGAGGCAGAGCTACTAGGAGTCTCCCTGGGGGAAAAAATCGGCACTGGGTGAAGTGGAAGCCAACTCCAGGCCTTAGCCATTCGCTGGAGCAGGAACAGAGGAAGGGAAGAAACATCTGGAAGGGGAGAGAGAGAGTGAGAGCAGGAGAGAGGAGTGAGGATAGGTAAGGGGCCCAAGGCTTCAGTCACCAGTTGTTAAACACAAAAGTTTCCAATCACGATCTGTAAGGACAGAGCCCTCTCTGGGTTGACTAACTTTTCTTTCCCAGGGTGTTCCTAGGAGCCAGAGGGGTCTCCAGACTCTCCCCAGTTTGTACTCTCCCTCCACCATCTCAGCTGCCTCTGTTTTCCCCTCCCAACCTTTTTCTTGGGCTATGCCCTTCCTGTCTTCTTACCTTCCCATCTGCTCTCTCAGTGCTCCCAGGCAAAGGGACCTGAGTGCACCGGTGGCCACTTTTAGCTTCTCCCATTGGCTAATAATTTACAGTTGCTTGCTAAAAACCAGGAGCCCTGCTGGGAAAGATGGAGGTAAGACTGGGAGTGGACTTAGCAGTCACCTCTGCCATGGGAGGGGCTGAGTCTGAATCTCCCGCACTTTTGCCCACACCTGTGAACCAAGAGCAAGGTCTTTACAGGGAGCCCCGGTCTAGAAACTTGGCCATGCACAGGTGAGCTCCTTGCTCCATGGACTCTCCCACAGGGAACCTAACTGGGGGTTCCCCCAAGATGTGGTACTTCAGAATGCCTGGACACAGGCTCCCCATCCTCAAACCGATATCTTCAATGCCCTAAGGAGCTTGTCTCTTAATTATGGGGGGGGGTGCAGTTTTGAACCACTGTCTCCCAGGGTGGTCCCTTGGCTCGGTCACACAGCAGGTGCCTCCCTCTCTCACCCCATCCTATCACTCTATGCTCACCCCCAACCTCAGCAGACTGCTCATTAGTTAATAATGGTAATGTGGCTGCAGCTCGTGATTAAAACCATTGGTTTGACTGAGACTTAGCAATCAACATCCCTGGCATAGTTGTTAATCCCTTGGAAATATGTTTTTAATAATCATAGGGGAGGAGGTCAGGGTGGGTGGTCCTGGGAGCTGGGAGCCAGTGCGTCCTATTCCCCCAGCCCTCGGTTCCCATGGTTTCTCTTAGGCAGGCACTCGGGGATGTGTTGGAGCAGGGGAACCACTTGGGAAGACTGGCCAACTCTGCAGCAGATGGAGGTGGGGCCTGGTTCACAGCTGCTTCTGCTAATGGGGCCAGGGAGAGGACTGGGCCAAGGGTGTGGCTGCCATGGCTAAATGAAGCGCTCAGGGTCAAGAGGCTTAGCCACGTGGAAGGATTAATTCTGAGCCCTGTATTGCTCACCCCTAAGCCAAATGCCCAGGGAGGAACCACGGGTCCCGAAAAATCCCCTCACCAAAGGAGCCCAGCCTCTTCTTCATTCTCTCCCAGTCAGAAAGGCCTTAAGTCAGAAGGGTTCCATTTTCATTCCCTCAGGTTTCTCGGGCCTCCTGATCATCCCATTCAATTGTTTAATTTATGTAATTCTTTTAATAATACATAATTATAATTGTTATATGAACAATGTAATAGCAGGCACATAATAAATGTAAGCTATATATTAATATATTATGTGCACTCATTAATTATTATGATTAACATTTTATTGACTGCCTACTTTGTCAGGCCCTTTATATATATTACCTCTTATGTTCATAACACCCTGCCAAGCAGGCCTTATTATCGTGTTTTATACAGGAGAAATCTGAGACTCAAAGTGGTTAACTTGCTCAAGGTCATATAGCTAATAAGGGGCAGGGCTAGCATCAACCCTAGGTCTCTGGCTAACTTCAAACCCATTCTTTCCCAAGCCTAACACTGTAGGGAACTTGAAGAATAAAATAATACACTGACAGTACCATTAAAACACTGATAATCCAGGGGCGCCTGGGTGGCTCAGTCGGTTAAGCGTCCTACTCTTGGTTTCAGCTCAGGTCATGATCTCAGGATCCTGGGATCGAGCCCCACAGCTGGCTCCGCGCTCAGTATGGAGTCTGCTTTTCCTTCTCCTTTCCCCCTCCCTCCCTCTCTACTGCTCCTTGCTCGTGCTTTCTCTCTCTTAAAGAAAGAAAGAAAGAAAGAAAGAAAGAAAATCTTTAAAACAAACAAACACTGATAATCAAGCTCCCAGGACATGGCGCGTGCAAACACACACACACACACTAAAAGTTAGATGATGGCACAAAATAGCTTTTGGTGGCTGATGCCAGGCAGTGTGGGCAAGGGCCCAGGGAGTGGTACTGGCAATAAAAATCACAGTTTGGAGGAGGGAGAGGCCACCAAGGGCAGCAGAGATCACTGAAGACTTTATGGAAGGGGGAGAGGGATTTGCTGGATGGGTGGTTGGCGGTGGCGAGGGAAGCAGGAACAAGGTCCACAGGGCAGAAGTTCAGGGGCAGTGAATAGATCAGACAGGTATACTCCGTCCTGGTACCTTCTGTCCTTCCACTCACCATCCTTGTATGCAGGCCTGCCCTTAACGTTTGAGGGCCTTGGGGCAAGAGGACAAATAAAAGCCCACGAAGAAAATTTCTAAATATTTAAAAATTATAAATCAAGTGAACAAATGGTGAATGAGATAGATCCTATCCTCTTACCTTGACAAATCCACTCTCCCAATGACTTTGGACTTTTGCACTGGAACTCGGTGGTGCTGTCCCAACCTCTCACCTGACCACCTTCTCTTCCCACCAGCAACTGGGTTCTGCTCTGCTCTGGCAAGGACACCTGCCCAGCCCCACAGACAGCCATCCCTTGACCAGAGAGTATGCACATTTGCCCTGGGCCTGTCCTCAGCAGGGTGGATGAAGGAGGAAACAGTCTAGGGTCACTTAGATGGGGGAATTTTGGGGATCAGTGAGGCTCTCAGCTCAGATGCGAAATTTAAGGGACACCAAAAAACTCAGTAATAATATTTTAATGCAATATTTTGAAATCAAAATTAAAGCAAAAGATCCATAATAAAATGCCAAAGTTTTAAATAAAGACCAGATCAGTATTACTGTTTTTTTTGTTGTTGTTGTTGTTGTTTGGGTTTTTGTTTTTTGTTTTTGTTTTTGCCTCAAACTTCAGTATGGTTCCACACAGCACTAGGCCAGGAATGCACAGCATGGTCTAGAAGGGAGTGTAGAGGGGACCATGCAGGTTCTGGGTAGGCATATCCCATAGACTCTGTTCGGTGGGGTGGGGAGCAACTGGAGGGAACCCTCTTGCCTAGAGCCTAAGGGTGATACATACTGTGTGTTCCTGAAGATATCCAGCACCTAGCAGAGGATCTGACATTTAGTAGGCCCTCAATAAATACTTCCTGAATAAGCAAATGAAGAGCACTAACTTTTCCAGAATCATCACAGTCCTATTCATTACAAGGTTACCAAGTGAGCTGGGTTATAGCAACTCTCAGTCCCTGTTATGGGCATATCGGCTGGGTCAGGGCCATAAGTCCGGGAACAGAGGCAGGGAACATCAAGACTCAGAGAAGACTGACCTAGGATCCTGGAACAGTTTTGGCCAGAAGGAGGCAAGGTTGTGGTTGAAGAGAGTGAGCCCCAGGAGGAGATCCAGGAGAGATGGTGGCCAGGGTTCTCAGAGGCTCAACCAGAACAGAGTTCCAAAGATGGCGGCGGCGGGGGGGGGGGGGGGGGGAGTGGGCATTCGGGGGGGGGAGGGGGGGAAGGGGGCGGGGGGGGGGGGGGGGCAACACGAAAAAGGGTAAAAAGGGGGGGGGGGGGGGGGGGGGGGGGGTTGGAATTGAGACTTACGGTGGGGACAGGGGGATAAGGAGCCAGGAGGGAGGAACTGGCTCCAGGAGGAGGACCAAAGAGCAGGCCAGGGAATGAGCAGGAGTGGGAGGCAGGGAAGGGAGCTATGGAGTCTGGCAGGAAGAGCGCAGGGTCTGGACAGAGTGGCGCGTGTGTGTGCTGCACGGTGACTAGGGGCCTGGAGAAGGGGAGGAAGGGGGGGTAGAAGCCTCAGAGTGGGGATCCCAGAAGCCAAGAACAGGTCAGTTCCCCAAGAAAGGTTCTGGGCAGCACCCCCCTCGGGTTACACACTGGTGTTTCCTATTTCAGGCCCTAAGCTCTTGCTCAGCCTCCACTGCGTCCTCCCTCCCCCTTGCCCCCCCACCTCCATTCCCCAGGGAGGGACAAACACACTTGATATATGAAGTGTTTCCACCTCGACTCTTGGGAATCCCACAAAGGCTTCAGTGTGTGGCAGCCCCTCCTCCCTTTCCACTCCCAGCTCCTCCCCTCCCTTCTGTCTGGGAGTCTGGGAATGCCTCCTTTTCCTGGGGAGCGGGGCGTCAGAGAGAAGGAGGACAGGCAGTGGGTGTGGAGGATTCTTGTCCTCTCCAGCCGCACCCCTCTATAGGAGGCGGGCATGGGTGAGTGCTGGTTGGGGGCGCTGGGTGATGATCCCGGGTTTCTTTGGCTTCCCACGGGCCCAGGCTCCAGACATTAAAGTGGTGGTGGTGGCAAGGGGTGGGGGGCTTGATGTCTACATCTGCCTCTTGGCCCACCTTGCTCCCCTCACTCACTTGCTGCCGGAGCCCCCTCCCACGGGTCAGGGGGGCGTTGCACACCCCCCTTTCCTCCATACTGGAACCCAAAGGAGAAATAGTATTTGAATATTCAAATACACTCTATGTGCCAGGCATTGTGCTAGGCCATTTTACAAAAATCATCTCCGTTCCTTCCCGAGCAGCTTCTGAAGCAGGTATTTTTACAGCTGAAGATGTGGTGATTCAAGTGATGTTGGAGGCAGTTTGGCACCATGTTCAAGACCATGGACTGGGGCAGCAGACAGACCTGGGACCAAATCTCAACTCATGGCCTCATGAATGGGGCATGTTTCTTTACCCCCAAAGTTTCAGTTTCTCCATCCCTAAAGGAAGGGTATAAGGCCCCTCACAAGCCTGTTAGATGTGTTAAATAATAGGGGCGCCTGGCTGGCTCACGCAACTCTTGATCTCAGGGTGGTGAGTTTGGGCCCCACGTCGGGGGGTGAAGTTTACTTAAAAAAAAAAAAGTCTTAAATAAGATATTGTGCAGGAACTACCTGGCAAGTGGTGTGTAGTAGATGCTGAGATGATGATTATTGGACGGTTCCAGGTCCCACAACTGGTAGGGGGCAGAGCAGCCCCTGAGCTTTCCACTGCCCAACAAGGCTCCTCTCAGGGGGCAGGAGCCCGCCCCCAGTGGAGTGGGCTTGGAAGGACCCCATCTAATGAGGCTGCAGGGGATGCGAGTGTGTGCAGGAGAGGAGTCCTTTCCAATTCCCAGGAGCACCCTCTAGAAGTACAGATGGCGCGCTGGACTCCAAAAGAGCCTGAAGTCAGGGAGTCTTGAGGACACAACCATCCCACCTCCCATCCAAAAGGGGGGGGGGGCCACTACGACGCAGTGGGTGGTCTCTCCCCGTGCTCTCCTCTGACTCAGGGAGAAGCTGCAGCTGGCCCTGGGCCACACCAGCCACTCACGCGGCAGGTCACGCCACATGCGACCGTCTCTCTGAGTCTTCCCGACGTCCACACCCGCGGTACAGCCGAGAGTGGAAACGGGCACGCGTGGGGGTTTGGAGTCATGTTTTACATGGGCCTGCGTGAGACTGTGTGCCGCGCGCGGGGAGCGGGCACCCGGGTGGAGGATGAGCTCTGGGCGCGTGTACATTACATGTCCCCCCCCCGCCCCCGGGTGAGGGGAGCCCGTGCGCGCGCACGTTCGCGCTCCGCAAGCCCGAGAGCCGCGCTGGGGGCCCCGGGCGCGTGGGTGTGTGCCATGTGCCCGGTTCTGTGCGCGTGTCCACGTGTGTGACTGCAAGTCCGACCAACCCCCTGGAGCTGGGGCTCTGCGGGAAGGGTCAGCCGGCAGTCTGAGCCACTTTTCATGTGTCAGGAAAATCAGGCTCCCCTTTCCGGAAGCCTTCGCAAGGAAAACAAACGAGCCCAGCTCCCGAGGCAGACGGGGAGGGAGCCGGGGCTGGGGAAAGAGAGAAGGTGGCTGAGCCCGGTGGAGGAGGTCACCAAGCAAGGCGGTCAAATGACACCCCTTTGGCTCCACCCTATGACCCCATTCTGATCTCTGGAAATCGGCTTCCTTTCGCTTTGTCCTAGGAGGGCTTTGTCCTCTTTCTCCTCTCACGTCCTTTTTTTCTCCTCTGGGCTCTCCTCTCCCCCTGCTTTCTTCTCTCCCTTCTCTTTCATCTGCTCTTCTCCAATTTTCTCTCGTCCTCCCAACTCTTTTTTTTTTTTAAGATTTTATTTATTTATTTATTTATTAGAGAGCGAGAGAGAGAGAGAGAGAGAGAGAGAGAGAAACAGCATGAGAGGGGAGAGGGTCAGAGGGAGAAGCAGGCTCCCTGCTGAGCCGGGAGCCCGATGTGGGACTCGATCCCAGGACTCGATCCCAGGACTCCGGGATCATGACCTGAGCTGAAGGCAGTTGCTTAACCAGCTGAGCCACCCAGGCACCCTCCCCTCGTCCTCCCAACTCTTATTACTCTGGCTGCCTGCCCATCACCCCTGCTTTTCACTCACCTCTACGGCAGGAGCCCAAACCCTGGTCTACCTCTGAGAACGAGGGTCAGAAAATCCCCATAAGGAGCGCTACAGGTGTATAAAAAACCCCAAACAGGTCGTTTGGGGTTTTTTTGCTGTATGGGTTGTTTTAACTTTTGTCTTTCCGTGCCAGATTGGCTGCAAAGCCCCCTGGCTAGTGCCTTCGGCTTTGGAGGGAATCTTTTATTTGTTGATTGACTGACTGACTGCATCCTTAACCATATGTTTATTAAGTACCTGCTTAGTGCCAGGCACTGCTGGCTCCAGAGCTACAACAGAGGGCAAGAAGCAGGAGGAAGAAATGGACTCTGCCTCACAGAAATTTCAGACTGATAGGGGAGTCAGAAATTAATCAAAGCCACACACATAATGTAAAATTAAAACAACGTTGAGGGCTCCAGACAGAGGAATACCTCTACATATCTGTGCAGTGACAGCCTCTAATGAGGGAATGGACATGGGAGAGAGATGGGAAAGTTCGCTAAGGAAGTGATTAGCCCAGATTTGGGGAAAAAGTAAGAGTTAACCAAGCCAAGGAATGGAAGGGGTTGTGAAGTGACATGGATTATTGGATGGTTGTAGGCAGAGGGAACTGCATGTGCAAAGGCCCTGAGGCCAGAGGGAGTTAGATCCATTTGTGTAACTGAACTAAGGTCTGTGAGGTGAGGAGACGGAGCTTGGATGAACCTGTACAGTCATGCATACCCTTGTAGGCTATGTTAAGGGTCATTCATCTTGTCAAAATTCATCTTAACAAAATGCCAATATGCTTTATAACTGTGATCTATTTTATAATTTTTTAAAGATTTTTTATTTATTTATCTGACAGAGAGAGAGCAAGGGAGCACAAGCAGGGGGAAGGGCAGAGGGAGAGGGAGAAGCAGGCTCCCCACTGAGCAGGACCCTGGGATCATGACCTGAGCCGAAGACAGACACTTAACCTACTGAGCCACCCCAGTGCCCCCATATTTTATAATTTTTTAAGTTAAGAAAATATAAATGCATTAAGACTTTTAAATGATTTTAAAACAATTTTTTTTTTTTTTTACCACAACAGCATCCATACATATTTGAAGACCATTAGCACACAGACCTGGGAGACAGGTGGGAAATTTCTAATCTACAGGTGATGTTTGGTCCACACATGAATCCTCAGGGACCCCCAGGTTGAAGGTCACTGTGCTGGGGAAGAGAGGGGAGGAGGGAATAGAGAATCACCCCAGTATGTTGCTGGGCCTAGGTCCCACAGAAGAAGCCAGGCTGAGCCCTGCTCCATACCCTCTGCTCCCGGAGAGTCGAACCCTGGGCTCAGCCACCCCAGCCAGGTGCTTAGCCCTTAGCAGCTGGGGTGGCTTGGGCTTGGAGGGAGGGGACAGGCAGACAGGCAGGGGCTGGGAGAAGGATGGGACAGCTGAGCAAAAAGCAGAGAAAGAAGGACTAGAATACTACTCAAAGCATGGCCTGTGGACCAGGAGCATCGGCATCACCTGGGAACTTGCAGGAACTTCAGATTCTCAGCCCCGAACCCTAGACCTGCTGAATCAAAATCTCTGGAGTGAGGCAGACTTTATGGCCTTATGTTTTAACAAGTGACTCTCAGGCATTGCTAAAGTTTAAGAACCAGGGATCCAGAGGACCAAAGGTTGGTGGGGAGCACCCTTGGCTGAATCGATGGAAAAGGAGTTGAACCAAACATTCAGCCATCCGGCCACCATCTATCGCTGCGTGCTCCACGTGACCCCAGCGCTCTTCCTGTAAGTCTTTCTGATGGAAAGGTGCCAAGATGGAAATAACATGGCTCCCTTCGGCCCAGACCTCACTCTAAGCTCTCCCACCCCAGTCGGTCCCTGTCTGACCTCTTGTTCTGGGGGTGGAGAGTACCCCCCATCCTAGTCCACATGTGTAGGGTGAGGGTGGGGAAGTGTCTCAGGAGGGATGTCAGGCCAGGTCTCCTGGCAGACCTAGCTGTCCTTTCCCATCCACACTGCCCCCCACCTCCCAGCTCCCTCCCAAGGAGCACACCCAGCAGCTGCAGGAACCACCCAGCCTGGCCCAACTCTAGCCCCAATGTCCCCCAGCTCAGAGGAAGTGGAGTTCAACCTGTTCTTCCCCGATGACCCCTCTTGGACCTCTGCAAAGGGACTTAGACCCACCACAGCCCAAACCTATGACATCCCTGGAACCCTTCTCTCCTTCCCCCCAAATCTCCCCTACTTGAGGGTATTGGAAAAAGCTGCCACAAGCCATGTCCTCACCCCAGTGCCCCCTGCCTGAGCCCCAAACCCAGCTGTCAGCTCCTCAGGTCACAGCCCACCCCCACCGAACGCCATCCCACACTGTGGGTGGGATCTCATCTCAGCGCAGGCCAAGCAGCTGGCTGCACCACCTGCCTCAGGAGAGACCAAATGGAAGGCTGAGAGGAAGGGCAGGGGTGGGGGAGGCTCTGAGGGAGAGGAAGCAGGGGTGAGAGGGCTGGGGCCAGGAAGTCTGGGACGTTAAAGCTGGAAGGGATATTAGGGATCAACTAGTGCAGTCTGGACATTTCACAACCCTCCCCCAGGCGGGAGAGATAGTTGCAGGATCCGTACACAGAGAAGGGATCTCCCCCACCTGACTTTAGTCGACCTTATTGTTCACCATCTTCTTCCAGGAGCTTCCTTTAGTTACCTCCATATTTCTTCTCCCCTATCATTCATTCTACTACTCCTGACTGCCCATAACCGGTACTTGGTTCATTAGCTTGCTCATATTCACCCCATGTCTATAATTTTTTGTATCTTAGAAGTGTGTGTGCACGCGTGCATGCATGCATGCATGCTTGCCTCCACCATCGGACTGGATGTTTCTTAAGGACAAAGTCTATGTCTCTACCATCAGACTAGGTGTTCCTAGAGGACAAATGATGACTCCCTTCCACTAGGATACAAGCTCCCTGAGAGTGGGGGCTGTCTTCCCTATTAGACTAGAGTTCCCTAAAGGCAGGAACTGAGCCCCAACTCACCTTTAGGATTTTGTTCCACAGAGCCGGCTCTGGTTTAGTCCTTTAGACATGTGGCCTGGAACCTAAAAGCAGTGAGTCCCTCGGACAGGAATACCCACTTCAGAGACTCTGCCTGAAGTGGCTGGTGCCATTTGGAGCCATTGGGGCCAACGCTTTGGGGCAGGACCTGGGAATTCTCAGACAACTATTCCCATTCCTTGCCCATCCCAAGATTCCAAATTTTTGTCAGAGTGATTACCAGCCTTGGGCTTTTATAGTTCCTGTCCCAGCAGCCCTCCTGGGAAATTCTCTGAAGTTTTGAAGGGAGCTCACCCTACCTGAGCTGGAGACCCTGTGAACTCAGGGACTGTGGTGGGGATGGGGATAGGAGGAGAGGCCTTCCTTCTTCCTGTTGGCTGAGGCCTCTGGGGATGGCTGAGGCAGATGACCCCTCTCCAAAGCTCCTGAGGCCCCAGCCCCTCATTGACTTTCTCTCATTTGTCCCGGGCCCCTCCTCCCCTTCTCCCAGGATAAACTTCAGCAAGGGCACCAAGCTAACCCTCTCTCAAAAAAAAAAAAGAAAGCTAACCCTCTCTCTAAAGCTAATTGATCATAGGGCCTTCCTCACTGCCCCTCAAAGAGGATGCTGGGATTTCTGTCACAACTCCCAACCAACCAAAGTCCTAGTAGAGTTCATTCTAGAACCTTCCTGGTACCATCACCCTGAGCATCCAACAGCCCCTGCCCCCAGCTGGAGATGTGGCAAGGTCTGAGCCAGTCCAGTAAGTACAATGAAACCTCAGCTCTGTCCCAGAAGATCCTGCCACAGCCTTTCCACACTGTGCTGGGCCCTGCAGTGCACGGGGCGCCTTCATAGAGGTCATCCTAAGAATACACATTAACAGGCTGGCTAGAGGTGCTTCTTCTTCCAGTCTCCACAACACAGGGTTAGAGCGCCCTCCACATTACACCCTATTTGTGGATGTGACTAACCCCAGCCCACCCCGTACTACTAAGGATGAGCTTCTAATGGTCCTGGTAACCAGCAGGATATGTGGCATACAGTAGCCGTCAAGTCTGTGGGATGGATGGATGGATGGATACACAGACAAAGGAACACGATCTGTACAGTTCATAGGATAGACCCCATCCCAGTAAAGGAAGCAAGGCTCAGAGAGGCTAAGAAGTGTATTCGGGGCCCTAGAGCTCATCAGGAGAACTGGAACACCAGGCCAGGCCCCTACTGCAGTGCAAGCTTGGAACTGAACCCAGGCCCCCAGACTCCCTACACCCGGAGCACTGCGTGGTTGCGCAGGTCCCACACTGCACCACTCCAGGAGGGACCCCTGTGTCTCCTGGAGTTACTGCAGGATGTGCCCCACGTGGCTGCCTCCCCACTCACTGCTCAGCCCTCTTTGTGCAGCATTCAAACACTTGAAGCAACAGAATTCATCACCTTCTCCTGCTAGTCGGCGTGCCAGACAGCAAGGAGCTTCTGGGGGGCAGGTGAAGATCCCTGAGGAGTACACAGCACCCCCCCACCCCAGCACCGCTGTGTGCCTCCTGCCTCCCCAGGAAGGAGCATTTCTGTCAGACTCCACCATATCCCGACAGGCCCCTTACCTGTGCCCACACCCACCCCATCCACCCTCACCTCCCCACACACAACCCCCACACACATGTGCACCATGCGAGTGAGGCCCAGGGCCCCAGATCTCCAAGCTCCTGACGGAGACTCAACGAAGCAGGGGGCTGAGGGCTGGGGGCCAGGGCCCGGACCCCCCCGCCCCCCCGCAGCAGAGCCCCGTCCCCCTCCACTCGTGTGCGGGGCCCCGGCCCCTCCCGGGGAACAAGGCTGGGATTAATAAGCGGCGCGGCTCCCTCCCCTAATGGGCTCCAGCTGCACAAACATTCCCAGAATTCAGAGCCGGCTCTGTCTGGGGCGGCCCAGGCCTCAGCTCCAGCATTCCTGGCCCCCTCCCCCCTCCCAAGCCTGGGACAGCTGCTCCGGAACTCGGGCAACTGGCTGGGGATCGAATCCCAATCTGACTTTTCCAGAGGTGGGGGGTATGGGAATGACTGGGGCTGGGGGTGGGGTGGAGTGGGGAGCAGGGGAGGGGGAAGAGGGGAACAAATTCTGAAGGGACATCTCAGTTCCCGCCCTACCTGCCCCCTGCCCCGCCCCCCTGCAGCCCGCCCTTCCCCAGCACCGCTTACCCTCTTAGCTGTAGGTACCAGGGGCCCAGCTCAGTCTTACCTAATTTGTCTCACCAGGCAGTACCTTTGACTGGCAATGCCCAGGAGGAGGGCACAGGACAGAGCTGGGAGGAAAGAGAGACATCTCCCCTTGGGTTTTAAGAGATCCAGCTGTGTCTCAGATGGAATCTACGCCTGGCAGGAGCTTCATTCAAACAGATTCTTATCAAGAAGGGGGAGGGGGGTAGCAAAGGGAGCAGGAAGAGGAAGGAAAGTGGGATCCTCACCCTCCCATTATCCTCCCAGGGAGGGACATTTAGGGACCCAGAGGCAGGAGTTCTAAGTAGACAAAGAGGTGCCATGTTGATGACAGCTCTGAAAGCGTCCGTCTTCTCTTTCCCATCTCTGGATCAGGGGCCAGAAGGTCATTCAACTGTCCTTACCCAGTTAGGCTAGTTTGGGGGACACCAACGGCTGAGGCCAGGCAAGGAGTCCTGTGACTTGAGTTTGTGCCAAGGGCCATCTGAGCAGGGCTCGGTGGAGAGCACAGGTCACCCGGTTGGAGGTGTGTGACTGGGGGTGTGTGCATGTGTCTGAGTGCCCAAGCATGAGCAGCTGGGTTCAGTGTTTGGAAGTGGATGAGTGTGTGCACACACACTCATCAGCCTCTTGGTATTCAGAAATGCCATGGGTCCCACATTCATTAGGAAAGGCTGCCTGCTGGTCACCGCCTCCCCAGTTGGAAGTGCCCCTCCGTGGGGCATGTGCTGGAGAGAGGTTGAGAAGAGAAAGAATGGTAAAAGAAAAGGCAGGTCTGAGAGGGGAGAGCCCTGCAGGAGGCTGTGTGGGCAGCAGAGGGCACCAGCTGGGGAATTGAGGAATGGGGGCCTCAGCTCTGCCATGAACCAGCTGGGGACTTTGGACAAGTCACTTCCCTGACCTGGGCCTTGGTTTCCTTATCTTGAATATGGGCAGTTAGACTAGAGTCTCCTCCTGAGTTCCTTCTTAGATTCCACTGACACTAGAACTGAGTTGGGGGGGCACAGGAAAGATGTTCCATCTCCTCAGACCTGTGGAGAAATGGGCTCTGGGCAGGCCACCAAGAGCAGTCAACAGGGACTGCATGAAAGATACCCAAGTCTCCCTGGAGAGGCGATCCAGAGGAGGGGGGTAGTCCCTACCCTGGGGAGCCCCATTCTCCAGAGGCAAGTAATGGCAGACTCTCCCCCCCCCCCCCGCTGCTCTCAGTATCAGTCCTATGTGAGGGGGGGAAGAGGGCCATTGAGACGGGGAGCATGGGGACGGTCACCCTCTTGCCCTCACGTACATGCTCCCCCTCCTCAGGCCCCTGCTGAGGAATGTAGACAGACCTCTCCGGGTCTTTGTCTCCATACCTGCCCTACATCACCTGCTCCTTCCGGGGCCCGCCATTTCTCCATGGAGGCACAGAAGGGATGGCTCTCTGACAGTGTTTGAGCCCTTTAACTCCTCTCCTCCCCCAGCTAAGGGACCCGCTCCTGGGTCGCAGAGAGTGAGGTGAGACCTTCTTGGGTAAATGGAGAGACTGAAGTCCTCTGGTTGGGCCGGGAAGTCAGGAATTGAACCCCATTTAGGATTCTCTCCAAGTGAGCCTCATTAGTCATTCGTCTGGCATTTGGTGCCCAACGACTTTACAGTTAGCCTCGCATTAGAAAATGAGGAACACAAAGAAATAACATTTCCCCCAGGGGTATGAAGTTAGAAAAAACAAATTCCTTCCCCCAGAACCAAAGGCAGAATGGGGACCAACCCTAGGCTGACCCAAGGAAACAGTAATCAACAGGCAGTTGGCTTTCAGAGCTGTTGATGTGGGCACAGGAGAAACAGTGGACCAAGATGCCTGAAGCTCCTAGACCGAAGCTCTGGATTATAAAGCTGCAGGTATTTAGCAGGGATTCTGGGGATTTTAAAAGCAAGAAGAAGGAAAGCAGCAGACCATGGATGTGGAACTCTAAGGCATAGATGGGCAAGAAACTGAACCTCTACCCTCTCTCCCCCGTCCCTCCCTACTTCTCTCAGTTATCTATTGGGTAACAATCCACCCAAAACGGAGTGGCTTAAAACAACAGCAATCTTGTCTGCTCATGATTCTGCAGCTTGCGCAGGGTTTGGTGTGGACAGCTTGTCTCCGCACTATGCAGTGTGGGCTGGAACAGCTAGCCGGGCCTGGAGTATCCAAGATGGTTTTCCTGATGTGTCTGGTGCCTCCGCCGGCATGGCTGGAAGAGACGGGGGTCTTTCTGTCTCCTTCATAGTCTCCCATCCCCCAGAGGGTCTCTCCCCCTTTCTTTCGAGGTAGGCTCTCTCTCTCCCACAGTGTGGTTGCACTTCACATGGTGGCTGGCTTCCAAGGGGCAAAAGTGGGAGCTGTGCCAGGCCTCCTAAGCCCTACACCTGAACTGTCAGGACATCAGTTTTGTTGCATCTTATTGATCAAAGCAAGTCAAAGGTCCCCCAGACTCAAGGAGAGTGGAAAATGGCTGAAAGCCTCCAAAGGGAGAAGGCATTGCTGGTGGTCATCTTTGCAGACCATCCCCGGCCTGCCCCTCACCGTGCTCCCCTTTGTTCCCCTTGGCTCACTGAAAGGCAGTCCTCCTCCCTCGGGTGTGGTCCTTAACCCCTTCTTCTAACCAGGGCCCAAATTCTGCTGTTTCTGCTTCCTCAGTGTTTCGCAAATCATTCCCACCGTCACTACCATCCTCTCTTACCTGGAACGTTCAATAGCTTCCTGAAAGGTCTCCTTTTTCCGCTCTTGCTTCATTATCTTTTTGCTTTCCACACTGGACAGACAGATCACCTGGGGGGGGCGCTGGTGAGGTGGGGGGACTGAAGAGCCGGGGAGACCTGTGCTTCATGATGTGCCCTTTTGCACCATGTGTATACCGTCCAAAAACTAAAATGCCTTTTAAAAATTGACTTGGGCGCCTGGGTGGCTCTGTCGGTTAAGTGTTCTAACTCTTGATCTCAGCTCGGGTCTGGATCTCAGGGTCATGAGTTCAGGCCCTGCATTGGGCTCCATGCCCAGTGTGGAGCCCACTTAAAAAATAATCAATTTAGGGCGCCTGGGTGGCTCAGTTGGTTAAGCGACTGCCTTCCGCTCAGGTCATGATCCTGGAGTCCCGGGATCGAGTCCCGCATCGGGCTCCCCGCTCAGCGGGGAGTCTGCTTCTCCCCCTAACCCTACCCCCTCTTGCGCTCTCTCTCTCACTCTCTCTCTCTCTCTCATAAATAAATAAAATCTTTAAAAATAAAAAAAAAAAATCAATTTAAGGGGTCGATTTAAACCTGGCTTACCCCTGAGCCTGGCTGGCTCAGGAGCATGCGACTCTTGATCTTGGGGTAGTGGGTTTGAACCCCACGTGGGGTATAGAGGTTACTTAAATAAAACTTTTAAAAAATAATAATTTAATTTACTTAATTAAAAAAAAGAACTGGAAGCCTTTTAAAAAAATCAACTCAAAGTCAATTTTTTTTTTAAGATTATTTATTTATTTATTTATTTATTTATTTGACAGAGAGAGAAAGAAGGAGAGAGCACAAGTAAGCAGAGTGGCAGGCAGAGGGAGAGGGAGAAGAAGCAGAGAGCCCGATGTGGGGCTCAATCCCAGGACCCCAGGATCATGACCCAAGCTGAAGGCAGATGCTTAACAGACTGAGCCACCCAGGCGCTCCTCAAATTTATTAATAGAGAAAAAAAGCCAAATCCTTACTGTGTCATTCTCCTGAAAACCCCTCAGTGACAGCCCATGGCTCCTTCAAGTTTAGACTCCCTAATGGAGCTCACAAAGCCCTTCATCATCTGCCCCACCTAGCCCCCACAGCCTCACCCCTCCCTACTTTGTACTCCATGCTCCAGCTGAGCGGAACCTCTCTGACCTTCCTGCAGTTCCTTGAAAGCACCATTTTCTCTTTTGCCTTTGCAGTTTTTGCACAGGTGACTGCTCACAACACTCTATTCGTCATTCAGGTCTCAGCTCAGATGTTGTTTCCTCCAGGAAGTCTTCCGTGGTCCATGAACTTGGGGTTTGACGCCTCTTCTGTGAATTCCCATAGCACCCTAGATTTGACTAGCACCGTGCTCATCACGCTGCATTGTAATTACCTGGCACTTCACCTGTCCCTCCCGCTAGAGCGCACCCTTTGTGCAGGACAGGAATCAAGGCTGCATTGCTCACTGTTGTTTCCCTGGCACCTTTGAAGGGGCTTTCTACAGACTGGTGGAGGAAAGGAGGAGAAGAAAGGAGGAAGAAAGAAGAGGAGGAGGGAGAGAAGGAGAGTAAGTTGGTTTAAAAGCTGGAACAGTCAGGATAAGGCCAGGATTCAACCATGTGGATGGACTTCATAGATATTAGATATAAAAGAGGGAATATTATATTATTCCATTTCTAGAAGTTCTAGAACAGACATAATTGTGACATAATTAATTGACAATTGATTGTGATGGAGGTCAGAATAGTAGTTGCCTCTGGGCAGAAATCACTGGAAGATAGCAGGAAGAAAGTGTCCTATATCTTTTTTTTTTTAAGATTTTATTTATCGGGGCACCTGGGTGGCTCAGTTGGTTAAGCATCTGCCTTCGGCTCAGGTCACGATCCCAGGTTCCTGGGATCAAGCCCCACATCGGGCTCCTGGCTCAGCGGGGAGCCTGCTTCTCCCTCTCCCTCTGCCTCTCCCCCTGCTTATGCTCTCTCTCTCTCTCTGTATCTCTGTGTCTCAAATGAATAAATAAGACCTTTTTTTTTTAAAAAAAGATCTTATTTATTTATGGGGTGCCTGGGTGGCTCCGTCGGTTAAGCGTCTGCCTTCAGCTCAGGTCACTATCTCAGGGTCCTGGGATCAAGCCCTGCATCCAGCTTGCTGCTCAGCAGGGAGCCTGCTTCTCCCTCTGTGGCCCTCCCTCATGCTCTCTCTCTCTCTCTCTCAAATAAATAAATTTTTAAAAAAAATCTTTAAAAAATATTTATTTGAGAGCGTGCACATGCAAGAGAGAGAGAGAGCGTGCATGTGTGGGGGAGGGGCAGAAGGGGAGGGAGAGGGAGAGAGAGAATCTCAGCCAGACTCAGTGCTGAGCACAGAGCCCAGCATGGGGCTCGATCTCACAACCCTGAGATCGTGACCTGAGCTGAAACCAAGAATCAGTCACTTAACCAACTGAGCCACCCAGGTGCCCCAAAAGTGTCCTATATCTTGACTTAAGTAGTGTTTACATGAGTATTGACACATGAAAAATTCATTAATCTGTACTTAAAATTAAAATGCACTTTATGCATTTCACTTTATGTTATATCTCAATAAGCCAGTAGAAAGGGAAGGAAGGAAGAAAGGAAAGAAGGGAGAGAGAGAGAAAGGGAGGAAGGAAGGAAGGAAGGAAAAAGGGAGGAAGGACTTATGTGGGCAGATATTCACATAAATTGCCTAGTTGGTAACAGCAATAAAGCAGTTATAATCTAGGACTAAGGTATCGAACTGGGATGTGGGCAGAAAACGGTGTGTGTGTGTGTGTACATATGTGCATGCAAGTGAGTGAAGAAGCTGCTTTCTATTGAAGGGGGGAAAGTAATGCGAAAAATTTGCCCATCCATTCTTCACACATCTGTCTGTCCCCTCCCTCCCCCAAGCCTCCAGTGCTTTTCATAACTACAGCATAAAGTCCGGTCTCCTTGACCTGGCATTAAAACATTCCATTATCTGCCCCCTGTCCACCTCCCCTTCTAGACTTATCTCTTTTGCCTCATGCCCTCTCTCCCCAGATCCACCATACTACGCTGCTTCTGTGTACTCTTTACCGGTAGAACTCCACCAATCCATTGAGAGGTCAGCTGTCATTGCTCTTGGCTTATGAGGCTCCTACTCACCGTCACAGGATTCACTGCTCCGCCATCTTTCCTTTCACGGCACTTTTGCTCGTAGCCAAATAGCATGTCACTTGACCTCTTGCAGATCATAGCTATTTATATATGTTTCTCTTCCTGTCTATAATGTCTCACATGGGGGTAGGCAGGCCTCAATCTGTCAGATTGATGAATGAATAAACCCTCCAGAAGTCAGGGACAAGATCAGTGCTCAGACCTCTAGCTCAAGCTCTCAACTCCGGTCTGAACATCAGAACGACATCTCCAACTGCTTACTGGATATCTTCTCCTTGAAGTAAATGTGTTCAAAACTGAATTTATTATCTCCTTGTGGCAGAGACAGTCATACTCACCAAGTATTCCATGTGCGTCCCTATACTTTCCAACCCTCTGTAGTTAGAAGAGGCCACAAGACTGGTTCTGGCCAATGGAATCTGCATGGAAGTGATGTGCATCATGTCTGGGCTGTGGTAGTAAAAGCCCCATACACAATCCTCTAGTATCTTTCTCTTCTCCTGCCATGTAACTGAGGACGTGAGTGAAGAAGCCATGTGTTGTAGATGGTGGAGCCTCTGTCAGCTTGGATCCCTGAGTGACTGTGTGGAGTAGAGACTCCCACTGACCACATAGGACCTGTAGTATGAGTGATGAAACAAAAGAAGTCTTTGTTTTGTTAAGCCAATGAGATTTTGAAGTTATTAATAGCTGCAGCATGACCTACATGATCCTAATATATTCTCCACTCTCAGATCCGCATGTTATCTTTATTCCTTCCATTGGTGAGTGGCTTATCATCCACCCAATTATCCCAGTTAGAAACCTCAAGCTGCTTTCTTTTTTTTTTTTTAAGATTTTATTTATTTATTTGACAGAGAAAGACCCAGCAAGAGAGGGAACACAAGCAGGGGGAATGGGAAAGGGAGAAGCAGGCTTCCTGCTGAGCAGGGAGCCTGATGTGGGGCTCCCTGCCTGAACCACCCAGGCGCCCCCTCAAACTGCTTTCTCCTTCACTTTCTTCTTGATCTGACTGATAGTTCTTGGGCCAGGCCTCATCCAACCCCTCCCTTGGATCAGAATCAGCATCCTACCTGATTTCTCTGACTTTAGACTCCTCTCTCCAGTCATCCTCCATGTTGCCTCCCGAGTCCTCTTTCTAAAACACAAATCTGATCACAGTACTCATTGGCTTAAAAATCTCTACCTGTTCTTTATTTTCTATAGGATAAAAGACAAAAACCTGAGGCTGGCACCAAGTACCTTGATTGCCTAGTCAACTACCTTGCCAGTCTCCCCTGCCACCTAGTACTCTAAGATCCAGCCACATGGGATGCTCAGTGAGCCCTCAAACATACTGGGCTTCCTTGGCCTCTCAGTACGTGTAAATGTAGCCCCTACTATCTGGAAAGCTCTTCCTTCCCTTGTCTTCCTGGCAAATTCCTATCCCTTTTTCAAAATCCAACCCAGGAGCGCTTGGGTGGTTCAGTCGTTAAGCGTCTGCCTTCGGCTCAGGTCATGGTCCCAGGGTCCTGGGATCGAGCCCCGCGTCAGGCTCCCTGCTCCGCAGGAAGCATGCTTCTCCCTCTCCCACTCCCCTTGCTTGTGTTCCCTCTCTCGCTGTGTCTCTCTCTCTCTCAAATAAATAAATAAATAAAATGTTAAAAAAAAAAAACCCCAACCCAAATGTCCTCTCTATGGAACTTTATTCATATAGCCAGGCAGAATTATTTTCTCCCTCTTCTGTGTTGCTCAGGAACCCTGAACCTTCCTCTGTTAGCATTTTTCACTAAAATTTTAAGAATCCAGGGGCACCTGGGTGACTCAGTCTGTTAAACTCCTGCTTCGGCTCAGGTCATGATCTCAGGGTCCTGGGATCTAGCCCCACATCGGGCTCCCCGCTCAGCAGGAAGCCTGCTTCTCCCTCTCCCACTCCCTCTGCATGTGTTCCCTCTCTCGTCAAATAAATAAATAAAATCTTAAAAAAAAAAAAAGCTTTAAAAAAAAAGAACAATCCCAGATACATAGTAAGTACTTAATTAACTTAATTATTACTATCCATTTGTTTCAGTTATCTATTGCTGCATAACAAAGTACCCTAACACTGAGTAGCTTAAAACAACAACCATTTTATTATATCCCACAATTTTATGGGTCAGGAATTTGGGAAAGGCTTGGTTGGGTGATTCTTCCATTCCACAGTCATCATTGAGGACACTTGATGATATTCAGCTGGTAGGTGGGCTGGTCTGGGGGATTTAAATGGTTTCACCCATCTGTCTAGTGTGTTAGTAGGGATGGCTTCAAGGCTGGCCTCAGCTAGAACTATTAACCAGAGCACCTATATGTGGCCTCTCTAGCATGGTGGTCTCTGGATAGTCTGACTTCTTCTATGGCAGCTCAGGCAGCCCGAGGGTGAGGGTTCCCATGAACAAGGTCTAAACTGCATGAGTTTTCACGACCCAGACTTGTATGTCACATAACATCACTTCCACCATACCCAACTGGTCAAAGGTGAGGAGTCAAGGTAAGGAGACATAGTCAAGGTGAGGAGACGTAAACCCCGCCTCTTTTTTTTTTTTTTAAAGATTTTATTTATTTATTTGAGAGAGAGAATGAGACAGAGAAAGAGAGCATGAGAGGGGGGAGGGTCAGAGGGAGAAGCAGACTCTCCGCCGAGCAGGGAGCCCGATGCGGGACTGGATCCAGGGACTCCAGGATGACGACCTGAGCTGAAGGCAGTCGCTTAACCAACTGAGCCACCCAGGCGCCCCTAAACCCCGCCTCTTAATAGGAGAGTCAAATCATTTGAAACTATGTATTATAGCCATCTCACTTTCTGACCCACAAGGAAGTTTCCCATTTGAATCCTACTGGGATGTCAATAGACCAATCTATCCCTCTTTCTCTGACAAGGAATTGGGATTATATCTCCTGAGACTTCAAGGCAACCAATTCACACCACTCCCTAAGGACGTGCATGTATACACACACATAGATATCCATCTACACACACACACACACACACACACACACACACCGTCACATGATCCGATCTGGTACATACGTAGAGCCAAGGCTTCCTCCATCTGTAGCCATGTCTCCGGTCAGGGAGAACCAAAGTCCTGCCCCAGAGTTCTTTACCAGGAAGTTCAAATTCACTGACCATTCCTGCTCCTATTGGCATGAAAAGAGAGCGTTGGTAGGGATGGAATCCAGTCATTGATTAGAGAGAGAGGGCATAGATCCAAAACCCACTAACGTTTGGCTTTTGCATGTCCTCTGGTGTGTGTGTGTGTCTGTGTGTGTAAATGTCTCCCAGTCCTGATTGGCTCAAGTCAGTAAAGAAATGAGATCTGCTGTTGAGAGCAGGCAGGGGCGGCTCAGATGTGTGCTGCAGGGCCAAGCCAGCGTGAGATTGAAATTTTGCTGGGGCTCAGCCCAAATCCTTACTTAGATCAGCCCTGCCACTCTCCTCCACACTCATCCTATGCTCCAGACACGCTCTCCTTCTCACTGTTCCCTGATTATGCCATGTTCTCCCGTGGCTTTGCCCATGGGGTTCCCTTTGCCTAGAATGCCCTTGTTTTTTTCCTAACAACCCCAGTGTCTGCCTTTTGTATCACATGATATGGCCATCATCTGCTTATACGTCTACTTTCGTCAAGAGCAGAGAACACGCTCTATTCATCGCTGTTTCCCCTTGCCTGGCAGAGAAAAGTGTTCAACACTGGTTGAACCAATGGCAGAATGAGCAGCAACCGCTCCCAGATTCAGCAGCTATTTATCTTCCACATCTCTGTGCTGTTCGGCTCCACCCCAACTCCCTGGCCCCCTGTGAGAAGGGGTAAAGGTCTCAAAAGCCAGGGTGGAAAGTTTGGGCTGGATTCTTGAGGCCCTAGGGAGACTCTGCAGAGTCTCAGAAAACAGGAAAGGACAGGGTGCTGAGCTGTAGAGGTGTGGCCAGCAGACCCAGAGGCACTCACACTCCTAGTGGGAAAAGCCAGAGAATCCTTCAAGGTTTTTCCAGGGTGGGGGAGGATGTCTAAAAGTTTTCAAGCCTCAATTGAAATAGTCCATAAACACACCTGGTTCTGTTGGGTTAAGTGTTAGGGTCTGTCGGGAATACTCAGACCTGGACCTGAGCCAGCACCTTCCGGGAAGAAGAGGATTCTGGCTGCAGAGGTGGGGGCAGGTGCAGTTGAGAAAAGAGGACCCCAGGACCAGTACTCCTTACTCTCGAATGTGCAAACAAATCCCCAGGGCATCTTGTTCAAATGCAGCTTCTGATTCGGTAGATATGAGGTTAGATCCAAGATTCTGCTTTTCTAACAAGCTCCCAGGTGATGGTACCCCTGGGGAGTCGGGGAAGACAGGGCAGAAAGCAGATGGAATCACACTTTGAATAACACAGACCTAGAAAACTGGGCATTAAGATCCAGACACTGAGGCTCGGGGCTTAGAAGGAGAGGCTGCCTTCAGCAATGTTACAAAGAGGTTCAGGAGAGGATGATGAGGCAAGGCAGTACAAAACCAGCCTGACACTTATCTGGTATACTTGCCTACCTTTACATTCTCTGATTCTCTGACCATGACAGACATCACTAGTGGATTCCAGCACTATCTTCCATTAAGCCGAGAAGATGCCTCAGAATCCATCTTAACACGGTACTCCGGGGAGCCACTTCCAATTCATCATGGCTGGCATGAGAAATGACCCCATTTGCTATTTCTGGTACTGTGGTTAAGAGTCTGACTGTTTTTGCTCTTCTCAGACTGGCCAGATGCCCTCTAAACAGCTGCTTCTATGAAATCCAATGACTTTAATATGCTATAATTTAACGTAAATACAGCACTCATTTCATGGCTCTTGAGAACATTAAATGCTATTATGAATGTATAGTGCTTAGCACAGTGTCTAGCCCATAGAAAGTACTCAATAAATTACGGCTACCACAAAGGATGAATGGGTCAGCTACATAATTGGAGGGGATGAGAGGGGTGGGGTGGGAAAGAGGAAGGTGAGGGAGAGAAGCCAGAGTTAAGAGTGGGGAAGATTAGGTGGACAAAGGCAGTGCCAACCTGGGGGCTGGCTGGAAGATTTCTAGCTCGCTCTGGATGGAACTGGGCCCCCTACCACCACGAAAGCTGTTTGATGGGAAGGGGTACCTGGCATTTGTCATCTTGGGGGTTCTGAGTTCAGAACTTCTTGTCAAGGAAAATTGTGAAAGACTTGGAAATGGTTAAAAAGATTACTCTGTGGGGGGAAAAATTACTGTGTCTCCTGGCAGGTTATCTCTGAGTCTTACTATCGTTCAGTTATTTTCCAACTCAGGCAACTGGTAATAATGGAAATTATTTTTGTCCATAAAATGTGATCATGTCTGGTGAAGACGCAGCTGACGTTACCCAGTGACTACTGCCCAGTTGTATATTACGCAAATCTATGTCAACATTCTTGATGGCCTAGGTATGTTTTGTTTTGTTTTTTTTTTTGCCTAGATATCTTTCTGTTCTTCGGAATCTCCTGAACATCTTACAGATTCTTTCATTAATTGAGGAGTTAAATGAAAATTTTGATGTGTTTATTGTGTGTATTTGTATAAGAGTAATTATTCTGTCTGGTAGAAAAAAAAATTTTTAACATTCTCATTAGCAGTGAAAATTGAGCAGGAGGCTTCCAGAAACTTCTGTCCTAGATAAGGTTTCTCACATACTCCAAACAACAGATTACATATGTCAAGTTTATAAGGGATTATGCCCAATTTCATTGCTTGTTTTATACTATCCAAATAGATACATCATGATTCCATATTTGAACATGGATACATTCTCAAACACTTACATAGTGAGCTTATTTAACAAAACATAAAAACTCAGAAGTCCCACAGAAGTACCACTTATCCAATCATTTGCTTAAACTAGATGGTTGTCTTCATGTGGGCAGGGACTGAATTTGTGCTTCTCTAGAGCTTAGCAAGCTCCTGACCCATGAAAGCACTAAATGCACTAAACGCTAAATACTGAGCCAACACAATGAATGAATAAGCTTAACTAGCATTTATTAAGCACTTACTATGTACCAGTCACTGCTTTAAACATTTTACTTGAATTAGATTGTTTAATCCTCAAACCAGTCTTGAAAAGTAAGTATTATGACTATTCCCATTTACAGGTAATGTACAGAGAGGTTAACCTGCCCAAGGTCCACACCTAGCAAGGGCCTAAGCCAGATTCAAGCCCAAGTAGTCTGGCTCCAGAGCCTGTGATCTTGGACACCTACTATGTGCCAGGCATATCGCTAGGCTCAGGGATACAGAGATGAAAGACCAAACACAGGCTCTCCCTCAAGGAGGTCATAGTCATGAAAGGACAGGAATGACTAACAATAATGTGATGTGCTGTGACTGTTGAGAACACAGTGTGGTGACAGGATTGGCCAGGGGTACGGCTGTCTGCAGAGGGGCCACCTGACCTCGGGTACATTCTGAGGCAATAACAGTTAATAGCTAGGCTAAGGAAAGGGAAGGGCATTTGGGCCACAGGAACAGAACACGTAAAGTCACGGCTCATGAGAACATCAGTGTCCTGGAGGATGGTACCTGGGAGTGTAGGGAAGCCCAGTGGGAAGTGAGACTGGAGAGCTAGGGGCTAGATCCAGACCTTGGAAAGCCTTAGTGTTGAGGGAGGGAGGGAGTTGGGACACTCTTTGGAGGCCTTGCAGGATTTTCACCAAAAGACATTCAACCCAGAGAGTTCCTTCAAGCCACACCCCACCCCAGAGAGTTCCCTGGGAGGCCTAGACCCAGAGAGAAATGGGGTAGGAGTCCAGGAGACACCCAGTGCCACCTGGAAGCAGTGGCTGGGAATCTTCCCTCCCCCACCCCCAGAGCATGGCCACTCCAGGCCCCCTCCCTGCTGTCACATTCCCCCTTGAGGGTGAGGCCAGAGATGAGAATTAAGCACCCTCCCTTCCTACATCCCTTCCCTGCCCACCCTCTGACTCCACCATCCTCAGCAGCTGCGGAGCCTGGCACACCCTCGGCCCCAGTCAGAGGAAGAACAGGAGACCGGAGCTTCCTGGGGGAGCTGGGCCTCTGGGCTGTGCCCTCCCCTCCCAGCGGGCTGAGGCTGGTGATTAGCTGGGTTAATTATATCCAAGCCATTTCCGATTGGCACAAGCCCACCCACCCACAGAGCCTGCCCAGAAGGCGTGTAGGCCCGGCCCAGGGTCAGGATGCCAGGGCGCCAGCTACCCTGTGAGGGGTCCTGACCCCAGCCATGGCCAAATGGGGAGGGTGGTTGTCCTCCCAGCTCCAGGGCCTCCTCCCCTCCCCTCCTCCCCAGGCTTCCTTCTCCACGCTTCCTACCCCATCCTCCTTTTTGCCTGTCCCCACACAAATCCCTTTCCTGCCCCTCCTCCTCCAGGCTTGGAATGAAATCTCGGGGCTCTGAGTTCCGCAGGAGGCCCCTACATAAACACTCTGATTGGGGCTAATTATAAGGGCCAGGTTGGGAGGCTGGAGCCTTCAGAAAGCTTGGCTCTCAAACAAAGGGCTCAGCCCTCAGCCCGGCCGGCTCCTCTCCAGGCTTCATTAGGAATAAGGAGGGTCCTGGGCCATAGGCAGTCCTCTCTGAACCCAGTCAATACTTTCTGGGCGTATTTCACGTCCCAAGTCCCGTCTTGTCCTTTCTCCAGGCATCAAACCCCAGCCCTGCCCAGACGGTTTGGAAGGGCCACGAGGCAGGCAGAGGCTGCCTGCCCTGGAAGGCAAGGCAGCCCGGGAGGGGCTCTCAGGCCTTGGGGCAGGGGCTGGGGCTGGGGCTGGGGCCGAGCCGGAGGGAGGGCTGCGGGGAGGCGCTGGGGAAGCCAGCTGTGACAGCCCTAGCCCTAATTAGCCGGCTTCAAAGCCGGCTGGAGAGAGAGCCCGCCCGCGTGTGTGCCCTGCTCACTCAGGCGGGTAAGACATTTCTGTCCTAATCAGAGGAGAGACTGAGAGAAAAACACGACCCAACCAGCCCCAAGAGCCCTAGACTGTGAGCTAGCACCCAGAGTCAGGTGCAAACCCCGGGAGCCCAGGAAATCACTGTTTTGTTAAAACTACCAGCAACAATAGGGTAAAAAGCCCCGAAGAAATGTACCTCCTTTGATGCGGTGATGCTTTTAGGAATTAACCTAAGTAATGGGAAGAGGGCTACAATTGACTGAAGTTTTCTGTGCTGGTTCTGTACCCGCACCCTCCCACCTAATCCTCACGCAAGCTTGCGGGGCAGGTACTGCTGCCTTTTTACTGATGAGGACAGGGACTCAGAGGTTAGATTTCCACAGGGCTCAGAGCTGGTGCAATCTCGTGCCCAAGCCTGCACTCGCTCCCATGATCTGCCTGTGTGTGTCTGTCTTTTGCCTGTTTTTTCCCCTCTACTACAAAAATATTACTCATTCCACTCTGCTGCACTCGATAATTTGTTGCCTTCCAGAGAGGCAGGGTTGCGGGAATAATCTGGTTTGGAGGGTGTTCCTGGTTTTATAGATCTGACGGTTTTCCCTCCTGAACCCCCTTTCCATAGCAGAAGTGATTAGACACTTGGGGGAGCACTGGAGTCCCCCCAAGAAGGTAGAGGAAGCCCACTGGAGAGGTGGAGATATCCACTCATCAGGACTAGGAAATGTCTAAACCAGGAATTGGAAAGCTAGCTTGGGGATGGGGCAGTGGGCACAGATAGAGAATTCATCAACCCCTGAAAGTTACACGCAAAATTGTGTGTTCAGGAGAGTCTGGCCATTTTCTCCTAGGACAAGCTCCAAAGATTTTTCAGGTTCTCAGATGGGTCAGTGGCCCCAGTTTAAAATCCATCTTGAGGAAAGGAGGGTGAGTCTAGGGAAGGAAGGGACTGTGCTACAGTGAGCAGGTAGATGATCAAAGGCACGATGCCTCAGATGTGGCAGAATCTGGGCTCGGCTTCCCCAGACATGGGCCCCATGGCACCCTGGAACAGCATCTCTCCACTTCCAGAATCCAGCCCAGATCTAGGGCTCCAACACCTTAGAATACAGAAGTCACCATCTCCAGATCCTGGTGATCCTCACTCTTTAGGGACGTTCAGAAGAATTTTGTCGTGGAAAACTTGAGTGTCCTCTTCTGGTTCTTAAAGGACAAAGAGTCTGTAACTAATGGAACCATTTTCAGGAGGGGAGTTGGGAGCGGGGTGAAAAGCCAAAGTCTGATCAAGGGAGGAGGGAGGAGTCCGGAGAAAAAAATGACCAGAGCCTAGAACCTGGAGAACCAGATGCTCCTTTGTGGTATGGGGGGAGGATGGGAGAACAGGTAGAAAGCAGCTGTGTTGGAGCCTGGCCTCAGGTGAAAGACCTTACCTTTGGGCCCTTTACCCTCCACCAAAGCCTCACTCTTCCAGAGGGAAGACTACCCATAGGGTGACCCAGAAATCTGCAAAAGCAGACCTCCAAGCCTGGGTGTTTAACTGGGTTTTCCAAACAAGGGAGTGGAGAACCCTCTCCAGGTGTGGCAGAGCTCAGGTAGTTTGCCTCTGGGTCTCTGCTCCAGGCATGGTCTTTCCTAAATTCCCTGTACTTTGGGCTAACACTTCCCTTCCTCTGAGAGCTGGTTCATTAAAGCAGTGAGAACAGGTAGGCAGGAGATCCCCCACTACTTTCTATAAGGTAATTAGCCCTTGGGCCCCCCATTGGGGAAGGGGAGGGCATCTAGAACTGTCCTTTCCAAAAGAGGCAATTATCATTTCTCCTGTCCCCCCCCCCCCACCACCACAAAACCTATTTTTTCCGTCTTCTTGGGCCCTCTTCCCCTCCATTGGCAGGCGACCTTCAGGGAGGGGGGTTAAGAAGGAAGAACAGGGTGCCTGGGTGGCTCAGTCGTTAAGCGTCTGCCTTCAGCTCAGGTCATGATCCCAGGGTCCTGGGATCGAGTCCCACATCGGGCTCCCTGCTCGGCAGGAAGCCTGCTTCTCGCTCTCCCACTCCCCCTGCTTGTGTTCCTGCTCTCGCTATCTCTCTCTCTCTGTCAAATAAATAAATAAAATCTTTAAAAAAAAAAAAAAAAAGAAGGAAGAACAATCTTTACCAAAATTCCCTCCCTCTCACCCCCACTCAGGGAAGGAAAGGAAAGATCATTGTTGTTAGTCTACCATGTGCTCCTGCTATCAGCGTGAGGGTCCACTGACAAATGTACCCAAAGCAGGCAAAGATGGGCTCCTGGGGGCTTAGAGGCAGGAGGGGTGCAGGGAGGGTCTTCCCCAAATCTTCAACAGAGACCAGCTAGCTCTCCTCTTCCCACCGGGCTCCATCTCCACCACTGGAACCCCCGCCCTTCTCAGGCTTTCACCATTCTTTCCCGGAGAGGCACTCAGTTTGTAATTTAACTCTTTCCTCCAGACCTTGTGGGGTTCCTTTAGAATTTTGCAACAAATGGAGCTACAGGGGAGTGACTCCCCTGCCTGCTTCTTTGATAGTTGTTGATATTATCTCATTTTGGGACTTCACACACATCATCATTTGAGAAAAAGCTAGTTTTAACTTATAATGTTGACCACCCGCACAAATCATTTGGGGGAAGGTTATGTATTTTGGGAAGGGGGCTCTGCTGAAATCCCCAGGCTTCATACAATTCCAAACAAAGCCCCACATACGACTTCAATTACCACCAAACATTTCCAGGTCCCCTCCCCCAACATAAACTAACACACACAAACACATCGAAGTAGGGGTTCTAACTTACTTTCTCCCTTGTCCCAAAGACTGCCAACAAAGGGTGATAAGGCACCATTTCCCCCATTTTTTAGCTAAAAAAAGGCAAGGTCTGGGGCGGGGAACCTCTTCTCCACCCCACCCCCAACCAAGTAGGTCGGGGGAGAGGGAAAGAGGGGGTGTGGTTTGGTTAAACTAATAAAATGTTACAACCCTGTTAAATACAATTAAAGGGCTAGATCTCTAGAAGATAATTAAATGCACTTTATTATGATTATTAGCTTTTAATTTTCACTATTATCAAGAAACAGGAGACGGTGAAAAACCGAGTTCTGTGCCACACTGGTTCCACTCTACCCCTCGATCTTCAAATCAATCCTTTGGAATTAAAATTCTAAAATATTCCGAATAGTTGAGGGCAATGATGTGTATTGGAAACTGCAATTCTCATACCAGCGTTAAAGACACTTTAAGAAAAGTCTTGCCTTTTATTTTGGGGGCCTTAGGGGGAAGATAAGAAACATCTGTTATAAACATTCTATCAATCTTGTGATATAGAATGTCATGTAAACACCCAACCCCACCCCCCCACACACAGTCACAAAGAGCCTGCCCAGAGCCTTCTTCCAAAGCAAAGATACCCACTTTTTTTTCTTTTCTTTCTGGACAAGTTTGAAAAGAAACCAGTCTTTTGTCAAAGGAAAACTAAAAATCCCACCAGCCCATCGGTCCCCTCCCTCCAACCCAATCCATTTTTATTGCTTTTTTGGGGAGGAGGAAACCCCAACGACAAAACCCTACACATAACACACGAACCAACCTACAAACTTCTAATCTGAATGCCAGAGAAGATATTAGGTTGGGGGTACTGGTGGGGGGGCGGGGGGGGGCAGCGGCAGGGAGCCAACTACGGGGGAAGGAGAGAGACGCACGGGCATCTCCAAACCCCAACATTTGCGAGCTAATGCTCCCCCTAAAAATGGAGACAGTCGGGATTGGTACTCAAGGTACTCACAAAGCACTACAAAGCACTTTCTGCCCACTCCAAGCGCTTAGGGCAGCAAGCTGAAAAGAAGAAAAGTCAAAGAGAATAAAGATCTTCCAGCCTGCAGGAGAGTAGGCCAGTGGGGAGTAGGCCATTCTGCACCCCATCTCACTCGCTGGGTTAGGTCCCCCCCTACGTCTTCTCTTTTGGGAGTGCTCCAAAGATCGAGTGAAGTAGACAGGACATGTGGGGAGAGAAAGGGAATAAAACAAGAAGAATCCAAGTCTTGTTCAAAAATACCCAACAGCTTCCACAGGCCCAGCGTCAGTGAGAAGGCTCACAAATTTGGCTTTGGGAGTTGAATGTAACCAACTTCCAACTCCTCACAGCAAACACCTCTTCCAGGAAGCCCAGCCCTGCCAAAACACCAAAAACTTCAAACCAAAGTAGGCGATGGTGTTTGAAAAGGGCACTGGAGAAAGGAGAGGACCCCCCTCAACGCCTCCTCCTCTCATTCCTCAGACCCGGTGCCCCTTGCCGCGCCCCCCCCTTTTTTTTTCCGTTTTTCGTTTAAATAGAAAATATATAATTAAATTTACAAGACTATTTACAGTTTTAATTACAAACCTGATGGGGGTGTTGAACAGAGTTCTCTTTAAAAAGCAACCTAAAAGAGAAATGGTTTCGATTGTTCTTTATTTAAAAAAATAAAATAAGGAGTCTGTAGGAGGCCTCCCCCCACCCCCCGCAGAGGCAAGCCCCGTGCTGGGGACCGCCCCGGGGACGCGGCGCTGGGGCGGCCCCTCACACGGTGGTCTCGCCGTGCCGGCTGTTGGTGAGACGGGTGTAGAACTTCCTCCACGAGTGCAACGTCTTGCCGGACCAGATCCAGAAGCCCGACGTGATGCCCACGATGAGCGTCATGAGGTATTTGATCATGTAGACGGTGAAGTCGGGCGACATGCGCGGCGTGTAGTGCGCCGGGCACGGGATGGCCAGGCTCTTGCAATGCTGGCTCACCCACGAGCGCTCCCAGTGCTCTCGAAAGGCCTGCTCGTAGAAGTAGCAGGCGATGACGATGGTCGCGGGCACGGTGTAGAGCACCGAGAAGACGCCGATGCGCACCATCAGCCGCTCCAGCTTCTCCGTCTTGGTGCCGTCGTGCTTCATGATGGTACGGATGCGAAAGAGGGACACGAAACCGGCCAGGAGGAAGGACGTGCCTATGAACAAGTACACGAAGAGCGGCGCCAGCACGAAGCCCCGCAGCGGGTCCAGGCTGTTGAGGCCCACGAAGCACACGCCGCTCAGCAGGTCGCCGTCAATCTGGCCCATGGCCAGGATCGTGATGGTCTTGACGGCCGGCACGGCCCACGCGGCCAGGTGGAAGTACTGCGAGTTGGCCTCGATGGCCTCGTGGCCCCACTTCATGCCCGCCGCCAGGAACCAAGTGAGCGACAGGATGACCCACCAGATGGAACTGGCCATGCTGAAGAAGTAGAGCATCATAAAGAGGATGGTGCAGCCCTCCTTCTTGGTGCCCTGCACTACCGTGCGGTAGCCGTCCTCGGAAAAGCGCTCGTTGCACACGACGCGCTCCTGGAGCACGAAGCCCGCGATGTAGGCCACCGAAACCATAGTGTAGCAGCCGGACAGAAAGATGATGGGTCGCTCCGGGTAGCGGAAGCGCTGCATGTCTACCAGGTACGTCGTGACGGTGAAGAAGGTGGAGGCGCAGCACAGCACCGACCAGGTGAGGATCCAGAGGCGCGCAAAGCGCGTCTCCTCCTGCGAGAAGAACATGGAGCCGTCGGGCCGCGCGGGCTCGCAGGGCGCCGCGCAGTCGCGCTCGCCCAGGAACTTGTAGCTGAGATAGGACGGCACCTTGAGGACGCGCGGGCAGTGGAACGGGTGCTCCAGCGTGGCGTAGCGCGGGGGAGAGCCGCCGCCGCCCGGGCCGCCCGGGGTGCCCCCGGCCCCCGGCTGCAGGCCCGGCGGAGGCGCGGTGGTGAGCAGCGCGGGCGTGCCGTCCTCAGAGTGGTTCTGGCCCACGCAGATCTGCTCGGCGCCGTGGCGCGGAAAGTGCTCGCAGCGCAGGCGCTCGGGCCACTGGAAGCCGAACTTGTTCATGAGCGCCTCGCAGCCCTGGCGCGCGCGCTCGCAGATGGAGCGGCACGGCGGGATGGCCTGCTCCAGCACGGTGCACACGGGTGCGTACATGGAGCACAGGAAGAAGCGCAGCTCGGGGGAGCACTGCACCTTCACCAACGGGTAGAACTGGTGCACCTCCAGGCCCGCGTCCTCCTGGTTCGTGTGGCCCAGAAGGTTGGGCATGATGGTCTGGTTGTAGGCGATGTCCGTACACAGAGGGATGGAGATGGGCTGGCAGAAGCCGTGGTCTGGGATGGAGATGCCCTTCTCCCCGTGGAACTGGGCCGGCCCGGCGGCGGGCAGCAGCAGCAGCGGCAGCAGCAGGCGGGGCAGGGCGCTGCGGGGCCGCATGCTGGCCGCCGCCCCCCACTCGGCTCCCGGGCGCCCCCCGCCCCCGCCCCCAGGCCCGAGACCGCGCGCCTTCCCCGCCGCCGCCTCGCCGCCGCCTCCCGCGCCTCTTTGCAAAGTTTGCTGGCGGCCGCAGAGTTGGGGAGGCCGGGCGGGGGAGGGGGGCGGCGCGCCTGCCGGCTAGCTCGCCGCGGTCCGACTGAGCCGCCCGAGACACCGCGCGCGGCTTGCCCTCTCTCCTCTTCTTCCTCCTCCTCTCGCCTCTCCCCTCCCTTCTCCGCCCAGCGACTCCTTTGTGCGTTCCTCCAGCCCTCACCTCGGCCTCTCCGATCCCAATTAGTCGGTTTCAAGGGGGCCCCCGCCGGCAGCCCCGCCCTCCTCTCAGCCCCCCAAAAAAGGGATCCTTGAAACCGCCCCGTCGAGCTCTAAGCACCATCCCAAAATGTGCTCTCGGCCAATCAGATTTAAACCCCAGGACCAGCCCCGAGGGCTGGATTGGTCGACCACAACATAATGAGATCAGAAACCAGATGCCAACAAAACTTCCCCCCCCCTTTTGCTTTTTAAAGAGACAAGCTATTATTATATTAAGGGCTGTTTGCCCAGCACGGGATTTCTCCGGAGTCGTGGCTGCGAGATCCGGAGACACACATTCCCCAGAACTGCGGCAGACCCAAGCCACTCAGCCCTGGATCACTCTTCTTCTGGGGGGCTAAGGCGCTCTCCCCGGTAGGGACTCTTTAAATCCTTGCCTCCGCCCCTGCTCCTAGAACCCCACCTATTCCAGTCCAGTTTTTCAAATCAAGTGAAAAACCTCAAGTTTGAGAAAATGTTTAAGGGAGAGAAAGACTTAAAAACGAGCGGCTCACAAAGACTTTTCTCCAGCTCCTTCTCAAGGAGTCCAGACAAAAGTTTCACCTCACCCAGTACGTAGACCCCTAGGAGTTGGCCTCGCCCCTCCCCCTTAAACACACCCTTAAATAACCCTCTGAAAAATGAGAGCCTGTCTCTTTAAGAGCCTCTTAAAGGGGCCTGGACTCCGGGGCGTAATTGCCCCGTAGCGAGCACAAAGGAGCCCATTATGGTTCTTTGTGTTCGGTGGCACCTCAAAGTGAGAAAACTCAGGAACTTAGAGGCCCAGAGCTGGAGGGTCGGGGCGGGGGTTGAGGGGGGAGAGGTGAAGGAGAATGGCCCAGAGCTGCGGCTTCTCCCTCCCCCTTCTTCCGAGGCAAATCTTAATTATGCAAAGTAAAGTTTAGTTGCCATAACGAGGAGGTCTTAATCGAAAGTTAATGGTGGGGGGTGGGGGGTGACGGGCAGTTTTGAGTGAAGAGATGACTCTCTTAGGCCGTTTGGGAGCATTTTCCTCCTCTCTCCCCACCTCTGCCTCCGCCCCCTAAAAGCTTCCAGATACTGTCTCCTGGGAGAGAGAGGGGAGCTTTACCCAAACCTTAAGTGATTCCACACCAGAAAGAGGTGGAGTGTGTGGCGAGGGAGAGGCTGGGGGGTTGTGGTGGATTACCCACCCCTCCCCCCATCTCTCACCTGGTTGGGGATGGGTGGTGGCGGCCTGAAGGGTTCCTACTAGTTTAGAAGGGCCTTCTTATTTTCCCGTCCTAGGATTTTAAATTTGGGAAGGGGTTGGGGGGGGGCGCGGTGAGGATAGGAGGGATTTGCATGTAAATCTCCAGGGCCTGATACTGGATGATGGATCAATTATTTCTACCGTCTCTTCCAAGGGAAGGGGAAGGGTACTTAAAAAGAAAAAAGAAAATTGAGTTTTGAAAACCCTTTTGCTTCTCAGTACAAACCAAGTCATCCCAGCCTGGTGAGCTGTTTCCTGCTCCAATCTAGAAAAGTGTTGCTTTACAAACCAAACAGAAACAACAACAAAAGAAATTTGAGAGAAAGAAAGAAGAAAGGAATAGGCAGAAGAAAAAAAAATTCTAAGTAGGTACATACAACAGATCCAGGTTTGACAGGATTGGAATTTTTTTTTTCCTGGATCGAATGATAAACAGGTTTTCAAGTTCTTTACAATATGAAAATGTTCCTTATTGTATCCTGGAGAAGTTGCCTTTTCACTACTTTAGGAAGAATATTTTCCTTCAAATCAGGGGGATGCGCTTTTTGCTCTCCATTCCATTTCCAGTTCACCCCGAAATCCACTTGGTTATAGAGCAGTCTAGGGAGGGGAGAGTTGTACTCTGGGGGCCCAAACCACACCTGAGGTGCTCCTCCTTCAGATCTCCCCCTCCCTGTGTATGCCTGCACTTCTCTAGAGTGGGACCAAGCCTCTGAGCTGAGCAGGGAAAACAAAAATGAGTAAGACAGGCTCCTACTCTCCATTCAGGAAGCTCACCGTCTAATAGGAAATTGAGAGTCGATCTGCAATAGAAATGCAGCATCTTCAATTTCCTTCCATGACAAACCTGTTTTCCTGCCCTGGGGCCAGTCTTGAGTGACAGTTATCTCTTCCCCAGCCACGCACACAAAGGGGGAACTGGATGGGGAGAAAAGAAATCATAGGCATTCTTTTATTCACTCAGAAAAGCGTTCATTCCTTCAACACACTTTTATTCAGTCTTCTCCTAATTTCAAACCACTGTGATAGTGCTGCGGGCAATGCAGAGGAAATGGCAGCATCCCTGTCCTTCAGGAGCTTAGGGTATCCCGGAAGAATAGTCGTTCTATTGAATGAAATGAAATGAAATGAAATCACGATATTTCATGATTACTCTTGCCTTTTCATGTGAGGATCTGGAGTGTGAACAAGACCAGAACCTACATCTTCAGATTTCAGGTTTATCCACCCCACCTTCCACGCCACAAACCCACCTTTCAACAGCAGGGGATCTGTAACTAAAGGAAATTAACAGATTCTCTCAGTTTAAACACTAGATGATATCATTTGATAGATACGACACTTAATTCTGATTTTTTTTTTTTTTAATTAGCTTGAGCACTGACCTGGACCTGATCCCTAACTTGGATAGTCATTTCACTTCTTTGAACCTTAGGTTCACCATCTGCAAAGTGGGAATGAGCCAGCAGATTTTTAAAATATGAGACTACACATCCAAAGTAATTTCAGAATAACAGGAATAAATTTTATAATTATGAAGAACCTTTCAAAACAGGAAGTTACATGAATTAAATACTTACTCAGCAAACATCCTTGGATACACACACGGTAACTACTACCATTTACTGAGCTCCTACTGAGCACTGCACATATATTATGTGTATCCCCACACAGTAGGTATTGCATTGTGTTTATGGATGAAGAAACTACAATTGAAAATAAAATAAAATTCATTCATTCATTCAAGATGAAGAATCTGACCTTAGATGAGATTTGACAACTTTCTCAAGGTCACAAAGTGTCAGAGCTGAGATTTAAACCCAGGCCTGCTTGGCTCTTAAAGCTGTATTCTGTCCCCTACACCACACAGCCCCTGATGTCTTATAAGAATTATGTGCTTTTATGCACTTAACAACTAGGTATTGATCACCAGACCCAACCCCTGTTCCTGTGGAGTTTACGTTCTAGTGGGAGAGGGAGACACATTCATCGTATGTCACTTAAATGGATGCAAAATTGCCACAGGATTCAGTGCTATGGAGGGAAAGTCTATGCTTTGGCAGCATAATACAGGAGGGAATCGCACTGAGTTGGGGAGGGCAGTGGAGGACTGTGTAGTTGTAGTGAGAAGTAAAATAGAATGAGGTAAAGAGAACCCAGATCTACAGGGCCTTGAAGACCATGTGTAAGGTGTTAGGTATAGAAATATGAACCTACCATCTCAAGGTGGGGATAGGCATTCCAGACAGAGGGAATGGCACGTGCAAGGGTGTGGTGAGATCAAATGGATGGAATGGGCAGGAAGCACAAGTATACACAAATTTGGCCCTGTTGGAGCCCTGTGTGGGAGACTGATGGCAGAGGAGATTTTAAATAAGCAGGGACCCTAGAAATTGTGCACCCAATCTGGACTCTTGCCGGTAGAGATATGCTGAAGTGTGGGAAAGGGAAATAGTCATGCCTATGCTTTATTTTTTATTTTTTAATTTTTTTTTAAGATTTTTTTAATTTATTTATTTGAGACAGAGAGAATGAGAGAGAGAGAGCACATGAGAGGGGGGAGGGTCAGAGGCAGAAGCAGGCTCCCTGCCAAGCAGGGAGCCCGATGCGGGACTCGATCCAGGGACTCCAGGATCATGACCTGAGCCGAAGGCAGTCGCTTAACCAACTGAGCCACCCAGGCGCCCTATGCTTTATTTTTTAAAAGATTTTATTTACTTGTGAGAGAGAGAGAGAGAGAGTGAGCACAAGCAGGGGGAGCAGCAGAGGGAGAGGGAGCAGGCTCCCCGCTGAGCAGGGAGCCCCATGCGGGACTAGATCCCAGGACGCTGGGATCATGACCTGAGCCGAAGGCAGACGCTCAACCAACTGAGCCACCCAGGCGTCCCCATGCCTAAGCTTTAGATAGCGCATTTGGGCAGTGGTGGGCAGCATGACTTGGCTGAGTGAGAGATACGAGTTAGGAATAGCTTACAAGAGTCAGGGCAAGAGATGTTGAGGGCATCCATTGAACTGAGGCCGTATAGTTGGAGAGAAGAGAGAGTAAGGGAGGAGGCCAACCAAGGTGTCTGACCAAGATGCCCTGATGTCATTAACGAAGCTAGGAAATGCGGAACGGGGTGCATAATGAGCACAGGTGAGCTGGTCTAAGCTGATGGTACATCCAACGGAAGGTGTCCAGAAAACAGGTGGCTGTCCTAACCCAGGGGCCAGGAGGGAGCTCTGGGCTAGAGTCAGATCTGGTAACTTTATTCTATGGTTGTAGCTATGGGGGTGCTTAAGATCACCCAGAAAAGGTGGATTGGGTGGGAAGACCAAAGCTTTGGAGATACCAACATTGAGGACCAGGGGCTGAGGAGGAGGGAGAAGGAGAAGGAGTGGTGGGGCCAGAAGAAAGTCTAGCCAACATGTGAATGTCATGGGCTTGCTGACACTGAGAGCCTCAAGTCGGTTGAACATGAACAGTTGAACACAACTTGTTTCAGTTGTGACAATTAAATGAGGTAGAGTATGGCACTCACTTGACCTGATACTAGGCTAAAAGCTTGAAAAATAATAGCTCTTGGTTTTTTTTTTTAAGATTTTATTTATTTATTTGACAGAGAGAGACACAGCGAGAGAGAGGGAACACAAGCAGGGGGGAGTGGGAAAGGGAGAAGCAGGCTTCCCGCCGAGCAGGGAGCCCGATGCGGGGCTCGATCCCAGGACCCTGGGATCATGACCTGAGCCGAAGGCAGGCGCTTAACGACTGAGCCACCCAGGTGGCCCAATAGCTCTTGTTTTTAATTCAACAAATTTTTGAACACCTACTAGTTGCAAAGCAGACAAAGTCTATAGAGACCTAGGTTCCAGCTTCGGGAAATTTAGGGTCTAGGGGGTGACAGTCTGCCATCTGCTGCAGAGAGCAGATGCTGTTCAGCCCTGAGGAACATTTCTGGTTGGTCTTGGGCTTCTGCAGTAGGATGGGAGCCCAGATGTCCCCAGTGCACAGTGCCAATACCACTTCTCCAAATCTTGAGGCACTGCTGTCAATCACCTCTCAAGTTACAAACCTTTGCATCTGGGATAATTGTTGAATGCCCACTGTAATGACGCTCTGCACTCCCGTTTCGTGGGATGGTCTGCTAGAGCAGAAATCTCAACCTGACAGAACAGAGCAAAGAGCCTGTAGAGAGGAAAGAAACCTGGTCTGGGGCTCAGAAGGTTGGGGCTGTGGGTTTGGCTCCACCCTGCATCTGCCGAGTGACCTTAGGCAAGTCAACTTACCTTCCTTAGCTTCAGCTCCCTCATTGGTAGAAGGGGATTATAAAAACATTTATTGATTTTTACCTTTGGGCCAGATATAGGGAGCTGTGAGAATCATATGTTTGGATCATGGAAACTGTCCTTGATGCTCAAAAGTCTTGCAGATAAGTGAAAAGACAGCCTAGTCTGCAATATCCAGCACACCATGGGCATGCTCAGAGACAGCACAGGGAACTTCTCATGGCTAAGGGGCTTTGCCCAGGGCTCCCCACTCTTACACAAAAATCCTCATGTCTCTGGCCTTTCATTTTCTTTCTTTCTTTTTTTTTTTTTAAAGATTTTATTTACTTATTTGACAGAGAGAGACACAGCGAGAGAGGGAACACAAGCAGGGGGAGTGGGAGAGGGAGAAGCAGGCTTCCCGGGGAGTGGGGAGCCCAATGCGGGGCTCGATCCCAGGACTCTGGGATCATGACCTGAGCTGAAGGCAGACACTTAACGACAGAGCCACCCAGGCGCCGCTGGCCTTTCATTTTCAAGGGAAAGAGTTCAGGTAATTGCATGCATCCCTGTCTCCTTGCTTCTTTCCCATTAGAACCCCTGCCTTCCAGAGGAATCATCCCCCCCCTAGCAAAGTTACACATCCTTTATTCGTTTCCTCAATCCTGGGTCAGTGTTCTTTCCCTCCCGAAGCACTGAGTTCCCTCCATCCTAAAGGGTCAGTGGTGTGTATCTGTTCAGGAGGGAAGGACTGAGGAAGAGAACTTAATTTCAGATACTTTGAATCTCAAAGGTTTTATTCTCTAAGCAAAAATACTCTCAATGGGGAAAACAGGTTTGAGCCTTTAGAGAATCTACTTGGCTACGCCTCCCCTAGCCCACAAGGTATCTTTCTCTGCTGTGCAAGAATCTTCCTTTTCCTCCTCTCTCCCGAGCCTGGCCACCAAGACCTGGAATCTGCCTTCAGGTGAGATGCCGAATTTCCTCTTCCTGAACTTTATCCTCCATTTAGCTCTCAGGGAACCAGCCCTTAGAAATGGGCCTCAGAATAATCAGGTCTAGGACTCCCAGAGCCCCCACTTCCTGCCCACTTGTAGGTCCGTTTTGGTGCACTTCGCCCCATTCCCTGCCAAGTTCCAAGGCTGCTCCCTGGCTCTGGGGACAGAGCGGGGGTTAGGGGGGGGAACGACTTAGCAGAGTACAGCTCTTAGGCCCTTTATCTCTCTAGCACCCTTCCCCAAGTTCTCTGGATTGCAAAATGGGCCATAAAAGGATTAAACAGATATAACAGATGATCTGTTAATTAAGGACTTTAATTAGCCCAGGCCTAGGCCAAGCAAGAGCAAAGGTGTGGGCTGCTCAGAGCAGACTGGGGGAAACAAAGCTGGAAAATCAGTGTTGAGTTTGGTTAGTGAGGTTCTTGGGGATGACTCCTGCCTTCTTGGTCCTGGAAATAAGCATCTCTGGGAGTGAATGAGTCAGATATTTTGTCTCCTGGAATCTTCTAGGACCTAATGCCAAGAAGAGAGGAATGGGAGAGCCTGAATCATAGGCTTGCAGATGCAGAGGAGTCCTCAGGGGTGATGGGGGTGGGGGATGCTCGCTTGGGGAAGGATGAGCAAGATAGGTTTGCTTCCCCAGTGGGGTTCCCTGCTGCTCCAGCAGAGCGCGTCTTTCTGCTACTGGCCGCACCCCATCTCCTAACTTGCTCTCTCTTTTCCCTCATTCTTCCTTTCTTTTCACTCTCCCTGGTCCCCTTTACTTCTCCCAGAATTTCTCTCATTTTCCTCCAGGCTGGGCCACCTCACCCCCTCCCCTTTCTCTTTCCTGTAACTTAAGCTGTAGTTGGGAGTTGGAGGAGCTGGGCTGGTTTGAAAGGAGGCCCCAGTGCTTTTCAGGGAGGAATTGAAACCATGGAGCTGGGGGTGAGGGGAGGCAGAGGGGGAGGGGGCGGCTTGAGAAATCAAAGCGCCTGCAGCTCCATCTGGGAAACCAACTTTGATTTACTAGCAAGGACCTGGCTCTCTAACACCCCCCCCCCTTTCCCTGGACTTTGCTTTGTGGTGATAACTGGGGTTGGGGGTGGGCTGACTCCCTCCCCCAGCCTGAAAGCCTGTTCTTCTCCTGGGAGAACCAGCCCGAGGAGGCAGGCGCAGGGGGTCCTGGCTAAGTAGGGCTGCAGAAGCTTCTCAGGGGGGCCCTGGGTGTCTGGAGCTGGGTGTGGAAGGGGACCCCTGGGAAGGAGGAAAGGTCCTCAGCCCAGGCTGCCTAGCCCCGCAGACTTGGCCCTCCCCAGAGATGTGGGGCTGGTTGGGGAGTGTGGCCAAGAGAAGGCCAAGGCTTGCCTTCAGAACTGGGGGCTTGGGGGCTGGGCCTGGGGCATAAGAACCAGGAAAACAAAATGACTGAGAAAGAAAAGGAACAGTTTATTTTATTTTATTTTTTTAAAGATTTTATTTATTTATTTGATAGAGAGAGAAACAGCGAGAGAAGGAACACAAGCAGGGGGAGTGGGAGAGGGAGAAGCAGGCTCCCCACTGAGCAAGGAGCCTAATGCGGGGCTCAATCCCAGGACTCTGGGACCATGACCTGAGCCGAAGGCAGACGCTTAAAGACTGAGCCACCCAGGCGCCCCAGGAACAGTCTATTTTAACAGATTATTTTGTGTTGCAATTCAGTGTGGGCTACGGACAACACTGCCTTCCGGTGGGGACTTAAGGCCACTCTGGATGGTGGTGCCAGTCCTCTCCTCTCTTCCTCTCCTGTCCCCTCTTTCTGTTTGACCTTGCCCCTTGTCTATCAAATCCTTAAACTCCCCAAGGTTTAAGGTGCTCTCTCACCTCTGCAATCAACGTAGGGTCCCAAGGGTCCTGAACACCAGGGCCAGGGTGGGAAGAGAGGACACAGTGAGTCACAGCTATGAGAAGTGCTTGTAATTGTTGCTGATGGACCACCTAGTCTTCTGGGGTGCTGGTGGTGGTGGGTGGGGCTTAAATCCCTAGACTCCTGGGTTCCAGCAGAGCACCTCCCCCTGCACCCCCACCTCACTGGCATTTTTCAGGGTTCAAGCCTCCAATCTTCCGAACCAGCTCTCAGGAAGGAGAGGAAGGAGCTAATTTGGCTCATTGTGCCCCTGACAAATCGAACTTTTGCAGAGCTCACAGTACTATGTGGATTTGCCCCATCAGAGCTCCTGCCCCAGGACAATGTTCCTGAAAGCCTGAGGTTCCATAGGCATCAGAATCATGGAAGAAGGGGCCCTGGGACAGGATTTGCCTATTAGAAATACAGATTCCTGGGTCCTCCCAATAATCGGAATTTATAATCCCCCAGTGATTCTTATGCACACTCCAGAGCTCTCAGCTTTCCAGAGCACTCAATTAGCTTTCCGAGCCCTGGGTAATCTTGGCAGCTGCCCAGTCTTGCTCTGTCCCCTACTCCAAACTCATTCAACACGCTTTCAAAGTCTAACCCCAGTGTAGCTTTCCAGTGTTAACTTCCACCACCCTTGCCCCAGTGCGCTGGACAAGATGGACTGGCCTGCAGCATCCATTCCCACCTCCTTCTAGGTACTTTCCTGTACTACAGAGGTTAGAAAGCCAAAAAACTCATCTCTTAGCCTCCCTTGCAGCTAGGGGTCCAGATGCAAAGTGCATTCATTCGGGATTTGGAAATTCAAGGGAGATGAGGCCACGCTCTTCCTGCTCTATTTCTGCTGGCAGGCCAGGTCCTGGGAACAAGGTGCACCCCGTGTTCAGCGTCTGTGGCAGGAGTAGAAGCTGGGTGCTGATTCCTGTGGGGCTACAGGGTTGCGTCCATGACCTTCATTCCAGTGGTAGCTTCATCATTCTCCCTACCTGACTGGGGCAGAGGTAGCCTTTCCTCCTGGAGGCTCATTTCTGGGGCTTCATTATAAAGTCTGTTCTTCCAGTCCACCTAACATTTTTTTTTAAAGATTTTACTTATTTCTTTATGAGAGAGAGCATGAGCCAGGGGGAAAGGTAGAAGGGGAAGCAGACTCCCCACCGAGCAGGGAGCCCAATGCAGGGCTCGATCCCAGGACCCTGGGATCATGACCTGAGCCGAAGGCAGACGCTTAACCCACTGAGCCACCCGGGCGCCCCACCATCTAACAATTCTGCAAGTGCCTATTTCCCTGTTGTCCTAGTCTGCTTGGGCTGCCATAACAAAATACCATAGACCAAGTGGCTTCAACGACAGACATTTATTGTCTTAGTTCTGGAGGCTAAAAGCCCAAGGTCAGGGTAGAGCATGGGTGTGTGCGGGTGAGTCTCTCCTGGCTTGCAGGTGGCTGCCTTCTCACTGTGTTCACAGGGCCTGTCTCTGCAGAATTAATGACCTCCTAAAAGGTCATCTCTAAATACATTCACTATTTTTTAAAAATAAAGATTCCATTTATTCATTTGAGACAGAGAGAGAGAGAACATGAGCGGGGGGGGGGGCAGAGAGAGAGGGAGAAACAGACTCCCCACGGAGCAGGGAGCCCAACACAGGGCCCAACAGAGGGCTCGATCCCAGGACCCTGAGACCATGACCTGAGCTGAAGGCAGATGCTTAACCATCTGAGCCACCCAGGTGCCCCTCTAAATACATTCACTTTGAGGGTTCGGGCCTCAACGTAGGAATGGGGGAGCACAATTCAGTTCATAGCACCTTGTTAAGTATCTGTTTACATAAAGCACCCAGAATGATCTTTTGTTTCTGGTGCGGAATCCTGACTTCACTTGTGAACTAGACAAAGCAGAACGCTTGGTATTTTCATACTCGATGTCCTTGCCCCGCTGGGTTCTTCCTAAAATGCCCTTCCACCATTGTAAATCCTTCAAGGCTGTTCCCTGTGGTGCTTCCCTGACGCCGCTCCCACACTCCTTTCTCTGGGTGCTTATCTTGTGGCATTTAGCACTTGGTATGTCTAACTACCCCCAACTCTCAACAAGATAGTCTCTTGTTGGACACCTGGGTGGCTCAGGCGGTTAAGCATCTGCCTTTGGCTAGGGTTGTGATCCCGGGGTCCTGGGATTGAGTCCTGCCTCGGGCTCCCCGCTCAGCTTTTCCCTCTGCTCCTCACTGCCCCCCCCATTCGTGCTCTCTCTCTTGCTCTCTCTGACAAATAAATAAATAAAACCTTAAAAAAAAAAAGATAGTCTCTTGAGAACAGAGGCTGCGTCTTAGTTTTTGTCATACCCTACTGCTTATTAATAGGTGGTATATAGTAGGTGCTCAGTAAACATTTGTTAAGGGAATCAATGCCTTCTATAACTAAGACAGGGCCTGAAGAACTCTCTAATGTGAGCAGTCTAGAGATCCAAGCATCCTGGACACCCAGCCCAACACCCTTACTCTGACTGCTTTGCCCATTTCTGGAACCCACACGTAGGGAGGCAAGAAGCTTAGCTCTGAAGAGAAGTAAGCAAGCTAGGTTTCTAGGGCCCAGGTTTCCCATCCTCCAGTTTTGGTAAGATTATTCAATTTCTTGAAGCCATATATATTTAATTGCAAATATGTTTTGGTCCCCAATCTGAGGAGTGAAGGGAAAAACAAATTTGATATAATGGTGGGAACCCATGAAGTAGCCCCAGGAGACTGAAGTGCTCAGGTCCTGGCCTTGGTACTTACTAGCTCTCTGACCTTCAGTGAATCATTTTGCTTCTCTGAGTATCAGTTTCTCCATCTGCAGAATGGGTACAATAAATCTGTCTTTTCCCCCTTAAAGTGAGGATTGAACAAGAAAATGGATTTGAAGGGACAATTGCTTTGGGAAAAGAAGTTTAGTGTGGTACATGCTGTTTTGTAACCTGGAAGCTGAATGTCAACCATAGGTCACCTGGAGAGGCCTGAACACAGGCACACGAGACAGACCTACTGATGAGACAGTGTGCTGGGGCAGAACACTGGACTCCACAGGCAGAGAGGAGGTTTGAATCTCGGCTCTCTACTTCATTACTACCTTCCCTGGACGGGCCAATCGAGCTCTCTGGAGCTCAGACTCTTCATCTATAAGGTAGGGATATGAATCTGCTTTCTCAAAGGGTTGGGAGGACCAGATGAAGTTGTGAGTGAGCAGTTAATGGACACTCAATACAAGTCTTTAGTATTTGTTTTCCTCCTTTCCCTAGATGAGGTAAAGACAGCCAAGGAGGAGGTTTTACAGGGAAAGTGGGGCAGATGTCAGACTTCTTAAGACCTGAGGGGTTCAGGATGCTTTCCCCCCGTGGCTGGGTCACTCTGATCAACCCGTGAGGAATTCTATGGCCTGGGATCTGGCAGTATAGAGGGACAGATATGCTGATGCTGGATTCAAAGAAAAATCTACAGGAGACTGCAGTGTGGGGGACAAAGTGACAAGTCCTCTTTGCAGCTGGTACTGACCCAGTCACTCTCCAGGCATCCTTCTTTTGATACCCTCCCCAGCTCCTCCAGAGGGTAAGCACCCCAAAAGGCAAAAAACTCACTAGGAAACAAAGAAAGAGATCAGACTTCAGCTGAGCCCTCTAAATGTCTCCTTTAGTTGGGAGGGGCTTTAATGTTGAGACATCTTGGGGAGACCCCAAGGATGGAATTAGGAAAGGCAGGTCCTACCTTGTGGATGGGGGTCATTGGGAGGAGAAGCAAACACTTCCCTCCTCTCTCCAGGAAGCTTCCCTTCCCTGCAGCTGGTGCCCCAAGGATTTCCCCCGCCCCCCTCCACCCCAGGCCCTTCCCTTAGAGAGAGCCTGCTGAGCCTGGAATGAGAAGAATCTGAACTACAAACAGACCTCCCAGAGGCATCCCCAACTCTCCTTTAACCACTCCAAGCCAGCCAAAGCCTGGCTTCCTGGAGTGGGGAGGCTGACTGAGAGGCAGGGCTGGGGCTTGGGCTACAGAGAAGGGGCCAAAGTGGGGTGGGGGTGGGGGGCCGTGGGACTTTTTCCTGGAGAAGGAAGGGAGGGAAGGGTGGAGGGCAGAGTAAAGACTAGGCTATACAAGGACTATATTTTCCAAACAAAAAATCAGAATCAGTAGGAATGTACTTGCAAGGGCCATGGGATTGGGGAGTTGAAGCCAAGCTTGTCCCAGAATAATCCAAGCTTTGAGGTCTCCGTCCCAGTCACCCCAATACAACACTGGAGGAGAGAAAGAACCCAGTCTGTCCCCTCCCCCCAATGCTCTCTTCCCTTCACTTGGCCTCTCTCTCAGCTTATCTGAAGCAGTTGGTTGGGGTGGGCCAGGGAGGATCTCGTGGGCCCTCCAGGGGCTAGGCTCTCCTAGTCCTCAGTCTGGGCCGCACCGTGAGTTTGAGGAGGCTGTGAATGAACTTTGAGGAGCTGAGGGCTGAGGCTGGCATCAGAGGAAAGATGGAGGGACCAGCCAGAAGGACCAAAGGCACAGAGCCAGAGGGGCCTCTCCTGCCTGCCACATTTCCCCAGACCCTGGCCTCCTGCCCACTGTCCCCTTAGCATCCCTACCCCCACCTGGACCCAGCCTGGGGCTCTGATATGAGTTAGCCAGGGCTGTCTGTGCCCGGGGATGCCCAAGCAGTGTACTAGATGGGGGAAACCTCGAGGAGGTGACCGGGGGGAGAGGCTGCTGGAGCTGGAAGCTGCTATGGGCGCCATGACCTCTTTGCGGGGGCGCTCCCTCCAGCTTGTATAACACAGCTCCTGCCAAGGGTGGTATAAAAAGGCACAGAGCCCACAGCGGGCTGGGGAAGGCCGCTGAAAAGGCAGCTTAAGGGCTTCCTGCTGGGTGAGAGGGATTAGGGGCCTGTAGGGAGGGAGCCAGGCAGTGAGAAAGGCACTGGCCCAAAGCCAGAGCCCCTTGGCCGAAGGCCTTCTGGGATCAGCATCTGCTGGGTGTCCAGCCGGCAGGGGTCAGCGCTCTCCACCTGGATGAGGTGCTGGGAGAAGAGGGCTCCAGCTAGGGCAACACACTGGGATGAGGAGATACATGGGATCCCCAAAATAAAGGGAGGAAGGAAGGGGAGGCAGCGCTCCTGGTTGAACCAGCACACTTCTAGTCCAAAAAGGAAGGAAAGAGGGAAAGAACTGACTCCACAGCAGTTTCAGCCAAGAGTCTCCCTGCTACCTCCCATCTGAGGTTCCCAGGCTCAGAGGAGAGCAGCTCTCTGCTTCTCAGGGGCCCCAGCGTGGAACAGAATGGAGGGCACCCACCTGGTCCTAAGTCTCCAAGCACGGATTTAGGGGAAGAGCCGAGGTGGCCACCAAGGCAAGCTGGGTAATCCAGAGACCCTGGCAGGGGCCTGGACAACCAGGGCAGGTTGTACCCTGGCCCTGGGCTCCGTTGCCTAATCTGTGAGTTGGGATCTCCAAGACCACACTGTGGAGTGGGAGGAGCCAGGGCGGAGGTGGGTGGGGGAAAGTCAGGGGATCTGACAGCTCCTCTCAGAATTTTCTTTCCACCAGTCCAGTGTGAGGAGCAAAGACCTGTTCCACTTACGGTTATTGTCTGAGAGCTGACACATGCATTCTGGAAATTGTAAAGTGCTATACAAATGTGAAGTACCCAGACTTCATTATCCCTGGAGCATGTGTGTGTGTAAAAGGATGGATGTTTCCAGGAAGGGGAGGGAACACACTGAGAGCCAGGGACTGCCCTGCCAGGTACTTCGCATGTCTGTATCTTCACAAGAACTTTAAGGGCATGGTACTGTTGCCCCCATTTTATAGATGAGAAAACTGAGGCTCAATAAGGTTATGTAATTTCTTGTCCAAGTTTACAGAAGCTCGTAAAATTACGCAACCAAATTAGAAGGCAAGACTCTCCGGTCTTTAAAAGGTTAGGTGGCCCCAGGGTTCCTACGTTTAGAGGATTTCTCCAGAGGTTTGATTCCTTCCCCTCCCTGGCTGGGCTCAGGCTTAGATCCTCCAGACCTTTCCCACTCCCTATAGTACAAAACATTCAGAAGGTTGGCAAAGTGGATGAAGAAGTCTAAAACGGGGCCCAGCTGACCAGATAAGGTCCACGTGGGGCTCCAGCAATGGGTACTTCAAGCTCAGGGCATCCCTGGATCAGGGCTGCCCTGTCTCCCAACTCAGCTGGGCCAGCCCCCTTCTTTGTGCTCAGTTTTTTCCCACAGCCCCGCAAGGCGGGTGCTGGGATCCCAGGCCCACCCCCTCCTGCTGGGCAGCACCCCACGAAGCCCCACCATAAAGAGCTCGGCAGTGGACGAGGAGGGGGTGTCCTTACTCCGAGAAACCATCGGCGCCCCGCTCCCTTTCTGGGGGAACAAGAAGCTTGCTAAAGGCTTGGGCCCCTTCCCCAGCCCCTGGCCCCAGCCCTGGCTCCCCCAGACAAAAAGCTGCTTTACATGAGAAGAGCAGGCTGGCCTGGCCTTACTCGGGCGCTCAAAGAGGCGGTAGCCCCTGACAGCCGAGCGACTGCCCCTTCCCCCATACCGAGGCCTCGTTTAGTTGCAATTAGCAATTCTTTGCAACCCACGGGGCTGAGGGGGACGAGCCCCTCACCTCCCAAACCCGGCCTCCACGCCTGGGCTCCCTCCCCCCCCTTCCTCCTCCCTCCCCCCCCAGTCCCCTCCTCACAGCCCCACCCCCAGCTCTCGGTTAGTCCGCCGGCTTCCTTAGCGTTCTCCGAAGAACCGAGCACCCAGAGGGGCCAAACCAGGGCGGCTTGGGGCGGGACGGAGCATGCACAGGCCGGAGGACCCCCTCCTCTGTCCCTTCCCCCCTCTCTTCCCACTTGCAACCCCCTCTCCAGATCTGGCTTAGCTTTTGGATCAGTAGGCGGGGCGAGATGGAAGGAAGAGAAGGTTTTAGGCCCGGGAGAGGGTGAGCTGGTGCTGTGGGGCGGGTGCTGAGGGCGAGGAGAAGGCTGTGGCCCCGGTAAAGCCTCCCCTGGCTGATCTGACCCTTGCTGCCGCCATGTGGGTTCCCCCTTCTTCGAGGGTGCCTCAGGGTAGGGCTGGGGGCCTAGAGACTGGATTCCCCTCCAGCCAGCAGGGCAAGGATGGTGCAGCCTGAAAAATGAAAGAGGAGAAAGAATTCCAGGGCCCTTTTTAGGCTCACACAAATCCACTCCTTGGCGTCTGGTCCCTGTGGACGGTGGGGTGGGGGTACGAGTGAGGGAAGGGGAAGAAAGACGTCTCCAAGCCTTTGATCCCCAGTAGTAGTTTCCTCCAGGGGCCGCCTCGCCTTCTCTCCAAGTCTCTGGTAGTCTTTCCGTCGCCACCAGGGGGAGCCCTAGGCACAGAGGGGGCTCTGGATTGCAGGGTTATCCTAATGGGTCTGCACTTTAAGCCTGTGCCTCCCACAGGGCCTTCCTTTCCCCTTGGACCAGGACTGAGCATCCCTGGAAGAGGAGATCCCATCCTCTAAGGGAATTCTGCCCCGGCTCTAAAGGGTATGTGGAGGGTGGGACCAGATGTCCCACACTGTGGTTCAGCTGGTGACCCAGGGGCAAGGTCGGGTAAAGGGACTAAGGCTCCCTGGGGCTCATCTCAGCTCTCAGTGCAGTTTTTTTGGAGGAGTCCAAGATTCCTGGCTGGTACGGTGGTCTTCTAGGGGGTTCCAGGATTTAGGAAAGCAGTAAGACAGGTGTGACTTGGAGGCAGAGCCCGAGGTTTGAGCTGAGCTGAGCTGGGTTGTTTTGGGGGGTCCTCTGCCCGTTTTAAGTATTGATACTACAGTACCCACACAAATGTGGGGTGGGCATGGGTTAAGCTTGGGAAGTAAGAAAGAAAGATCTGGCCCCTTTCACCAACCTTCCGTGGACTCTCAGAACTCACATTCTGGGAGTCTGGTCTCACATCACAACCAGGGAGGAAACTGCAGATGGAGACCCCGGGTGGTTCTAGGGAAGGAATCACTTAGGCTTAGTCCCTGTGGAATTTGCACGTAATTCCCCTTTCCTTGTAGAAACCCCCAACTTCTGTTTGGGGGGAAAAACGTGCCCCATAAATGAAGAAGAGTTGGGAGTTCCCGCCCAGAGCTGAGGGGCCCAAAGGGGTAAAGAGGTCAAAAGACAGGAAAGCTGAGTCCTCTCTGCCAGGGGAGGGAGGCAGGGATGGCTCCTCCAAAATCTGTCCAGAAGTTTCACCGTGAGGCCTGGAGTCCAGATCCTCAGAAGGGCTGGGGGGGACTAAGCCTCTGGACACCTGGGATCCTGCCTCTTTTGGCTGCTGAGGTGCTTGGGTCTCTGGACCTGTGGAGCCTGTGAGGCCCTTCTGGCCACCCACCTCCCCTGGGAGGAAAGAATTTAATGGGGGTCAAGTGTTGGGAGCTCTGGGCAGGAAGCAGTTGCGAGTCTGAGGCAGGAAATGCTCTTCAAAAGTTATCCTCCCACAGCAACCTCCTCTGAGGAGTTTGGTCATCTCACCCCCCTCAGTGAGCAGCAGGGAGGAGGAGGAGGAGGGCCGATCTGCCCCGCCCCCTTTCCCTCTCCCCACCCCTGCTGGAGCCTGAGCTGGCAACTTCCCCAGACCCTAGGGCCCTCCCCAGGCTTCCGTTCCTGGAGCTCCATCCTGCCAAGAGCTTTTGGCCCCATGGTCAGAGCCCCCCACCTCCCACCCCACAGTCTGAGGGCCCACCAGCCTTGGCTCCCTCCGCTCATCCCAGGGGCACTCCATGTTCCACCTCCCTGGTTGACTTTGCAGCTTTGGCATGAGCTATCCCCACTGCTTCTCTCTCCAGGGTGGAATCCTGCAGACCTCTGGAATTCTGACTCCATGCTGAAAGCTTCCCTGGGTTCCTGTACCACCTTGATCTCACTTCTCGGGGCACATACCACATTTTTGCTTGGCTTAGAATTACTGGAGATCCTGTCTGTCTTTCCACTGGGCTAAGAGCTCCCAGAGCTCTGCCCTCCAGAAATAGAAGGTGAGCCACCCATGCCATTTTAAATGTTCTAGTAGTAACCACGTGTTCAAAAGGAAAAAGAGGGGGTGCCTGGGTGGCTTGGGTCATGATCCCAGGGTCCTGGGATGGAGCCCCGCGTCAGGCTCCCTGCTCAGCAGGGAGTCTGCTTCTCCCCTTCTCTTTGCCCCTCCCTCTCTGCTCATGCTCTGTTTCTCCCTTTCTCTCTCTCAAATAAATAAATAAAATCTTTAAAAAAGAGAAAAAGGTGATGTTAATTTTGATGATATATTTTATTTAACTCAATATACCAAAAATATCACTTCCACATGTAATCAATATAACAATTATTAATGTCATACATATATATTTAAAGATTTTTATTTTTGAGTAACCTCTACACCCAACGTGGTTCCTGAACTCACAACCCCAAGATCAAGAGTTGCACGATCTTCCGAGTGAGCCAGAAGGGTGCCCCATTGGGGCGCCTGGGTGGCTCAGTCGTTAAGCGTCTGCCTTCGGCTCAGGTCATGATCCCGGGGTCCTGGGATCGAGCCCCGCATCGGGCTCCCTGCTCGGCGGGAAGCCTGCTTCTCCGTCTCCCACTCCCCCTGCTTGTGTTCCCTCTCTCGCTGTGTCTGTCACATAAATAAATAAAATCTTAAAAAAAAAAAAAAAAAGAAGGGTGCCCCATTAATGCTATATTTTATATAGATTTTTTTCAGACAAAGTCTTTGGAATTCAGTGGGTATTTTACACTTACAGCACCTCTCAATTTAGACTAGTCACGTGCTCAGTAGTCATGTAGTTAGTGGTGACCATATTGGACAATGAGGTTCTAAAGATCAGGGATGGAGCCCCATGTCTATATGAAAAGTCCAGATGGAGCCAGACAGCCTGGGTTTGAATACTAGGTCAATCACTAACTGTATGACCTTAGGACATGTCTCTTAACCACTCCGTGTCTTAGTTGTCTCATCTGTAAAATGGGCCTAACGAGCCTCCTAGGGGTAGTGTGAAGAGTATGTGAAGTGCTTAGGACAACATCTGGTACATAGTGGTAGCTGTTCAATAAAAGCTGGATGTCTTCGTCTCTGCATGATGCTAACCTTGGCCCCAAACAATTGTCAGCTGAAAGACTGAATGAAAGAAACAGCCTTTTCCCCTGCAGCAGATTGGAGCAGAAGTAAGCTGGGTGGAGTGAGTGAGTTTTGTCTGGAGAAGTTGGAAGGGGACTGCAGAAGAGAAGGCTGTGGGTGGGTGGCTGGCAGAAGGCTCTTCAGAAGGCCGGACGGAGGTTTATAGCTGGGCTGCCATGGAATTTGGAGCCTTCAAAGAGCAGGGTGAGGTTTGGAAGACCGGCCGGCATTGGGTGATAAGGAGTTTGCTGAGTGCTTGGAGAAAGGGACTAGTTAGGACAAACGGTCGGAGTCAGGCCCACCCCCTTGCTGGCCTCTGGGAGAGGGAAGCGGGAACCGGCTGCCGGCTGCATTTTGAGGCCACAGCGCCCTCTGCTGGATCTGGCGACATGGGGCAGCAGCAGGAGTGAAGGGTACTGGAAGTCAGCGGAGGGGGTGACAAAACTCTGTGCAGGCAAGTTCTGTACTAGATGCGGTCCTTCCCGATCCCCAGTCACCCCCGAGGAGATCACACAATCGGAATCCCTTGATCAGGATGTAGGAAGTTTATTCAAAATGAGCAAACTCTGAATCTCTGAAGCGTAGGTTCCTATCTGTTCTTTATTTGCTCAGTCAGTATAGATGTGTACTGTATTAATTTCTAGGGCTAGAAGTTCGAGACAAATATAATAATGGTGATAGTAATAATAATAAAATCATCCTTGCGACAAAATCATAACGATATTATTATTACGATTGCAGCTAACGCTCATCTAGCCCTACCATGTGCCGGGTGCTATTCTCGGACGGAGCTGACAGATGGCAGAGCGGACTGAACTGGGACCGTGTGACACCAGGGTGTGTGCACTGAACCGTCACGCTACTTACTGCTTCTCTGAGGTAATCAACTCTCTTTTCCCACTTATGTGAGATATGGTGAGTCCGGATGCTTCAGGAATCTGGACATTTCCTATTTCTGCTTCTGATTCTTTGCCGCTGAATAATTTTGGAAAAATTAGGGCTAACATTTATTGATTTGTTGTGCACTAAATGTATGCCAGGCACTGTGCTAAGCATGCTGTTAGATTGGCTCTCTGAAGCCCCACAACGAGAGGACTACTATTATTTCCCCCTCTCACAGACAGGCAAGTGTATCAGTTTTCTTTTCTTTTCTTTTTAAAGATTTTATTTATTTTTTCGACAGAGAGAGACACAGCGAGAGAAGGAACACAAGCAGGGGGAATGGGAGAGGGAGAAGCAGGCTTCCTGCAGAGCAGGGAGCCCGATGCGGGGCTCCATCCCAGGACCCCGGGATCATGACCTGAGCCGAAGGCAGATGCTTAAAGACTGAGCCACCCAGGCACCCCGTGTATCAGTTTTCTATTGCTGTATAACAAATTGCTGCAAACTTCATGGCTTGAAACAACACACATTTATTTTATTTTTTAAAAAGATTTTATTTATTTATTTGACAGAGAGAGAGCCTAAGCAGGGGGGAGAGGCAGAGGGAGAAGGAGAAGCACACTCCCCGCTGAGCAGGGAGCCCGATGTGGGGCTCGATCCCAGGACCCTGGGATCATGACCTGAGCTGAAGGCAGACGCTTGAGCCACCCAGGCACCCGCAACACACATTTATTATCTCATAGTTTCTATGGGCTAGAAGTCCAGACGTGGCTTATGGAGTCAAGGTCTCACAAGGCAGCAGTCAAGATGTCTTCTGAATTGTTTGCTTATCTGGAGGTTTGACAGGAAAAGACACTTTCCAAATTTGACCAGATTGTTGGCAAAATCCATTTCCTCCACGGGACAGGACTGAGACTGAAGGCAGTTCCTTTCCACCCGGGCTTTCCCAATGTATCAGTCAGTGTCTTCCAGAGAAGCAGCACCAGTAGGATGTGTGTGTGTCTAAAGGTATTTATTCCAAGAAATTGGCTTATATAATTGTGGGGGCTGGCAAGTCTGAAATCCATCGGGCAGATTGGCAAACTGGAAACTCTCAGACAGGAGCTGATGCTATAGTCTTGAGGCAGAATTTCTTCTTTATTCCTCAGGGAAACTTCGGTTTCATTTTTAAGGATTTTCAGTTGATTGGATGAGCCCACCCACATTACCAAGAAGGATCTTTGCTTAAAGTCAACTGCTTGTCGATACTAACCACACATCTACAATGTATCTCCACAACAACACCTAGATACTGTGGTCGAGTAACTGTGTACTCTACAGCTTCGCCTAGCTGACACACAACACTCACCGTCACACCTAACATGACCGTTGCTTCCCCAAGCCGGCGAAGAGCGTCTCTGGAGTGGGTTGACTGGCAAGAGGTCGTCTTATATGATGTCATTAATCATGTGAGTGACATCTCATCCCTTTTGCCATATTCTACAAAGTTAGAAGCAGGTCGTGGTTTGTGTGCACAATCAAGGAAGAGGATCCCACAAGGGTGTAACATGAGGAGGTGAGGACATCTGAGAATCTGTCCACCACAGAAGCTAAGGCTCGGGGAGGTTGGGGAAAGGCCCAGGATAAGGCAGTGGTGAAGCCGGTGGCCCGTCCGTGGCTCTGCTGACAGCCCTCTGCTCCGCTCTTTGCTGGCCCCATTTCCACGTGCTCGCTGGGGTGTTGAGCCCAGGTTCCTATCCCTGCCTCATCCGCTTTCCCCAGAGAACCTGGCCTCTCCTAGGTGCTGCCATCACATACAGGCTGAGGATGCCGGATCTGGGCCTCCCGGCTCCAGACTGGTTCTCACCTGCCTGTATTTCTCCTTGGGTGTGGGCATGTGTCCAACAGTGGGGGGGAAAGGCACTGGTCGGCTCTCCGCTTCGGCTCGGCCACCAGCTCTCTGAGGACCCTGCCAAGTCCCTGGACCTCCGCGTCTCAGGTTCCTGGGCCCCCCGCTTCTCACACCCTCACCTCCAGGCCTGTCGGTCTACTCTCTCCCACATTGGCCCGCCGCGCTCCCGCCTCCCTGTCTTTCAGAGAGAGCCCTGGAGTAGATCTCGGCTTCCACTCCCGACTCCTTCCAGCACATTCTGCCCCGCAGCTGGAATGATCACGTCACCCCCTCCTGGAAACTCTTCCGTGACTTTCCCCAGCTCTTGGCATCCGTGGTGAGCTCCTCAGTCTGACCCGCCCGTCCCTGTGTGGTGGGCTCCGGCTCACACCCCAGCCTCCCTTCCCGGCCACACAGTTCCACGAAGGCAGAGACTGGGTGTCACGGTGACACCAGCACCAAGCACCGGGCCTGGCCCCCAGGAGGAGCCAACACACACCTGAGAAGTGACAGCAGTGCTGTGTGAAAGAGTAGGGGGAAGCAGGCAACCCTCAAAGTCCTGCTTGTGGTTCTTCTAACCTCTGGCTGCTTCATCCGATGACACTAAGCTCCGGCAGCCAGGTGTTACGGTGACGAGATTCCACCGGATCCCCGAATGGGCCACACTAGGCCTTACCGCTATTTCCGTGCCTCTTGTTTCCATTCCTTAGTGATTATGCTACGGATTACAGCCCCTATTTACATACGGGGTGTGTCGTTGGGCCTGTACCCTAAAAACTACAACGTGCATCAAAGTCCAAAGTTGATCCGTACCTTTAATTACCTTTCTCCTGGGCCACAGAGCACTTGAACTTCATTTATCATTTTTTTTTAAAGATTTTATTTATTTATTTGAGAGAGAGAGAATGAGAGAGAGCACATGAGAGGGGGGAGGGTCAGAGGGAGAAGCAGACTCCCTGCCGAGCAGGGAGCCCGATGCGGGACTTGATCCAGGGACTCCAGGATCATGACCTGAGCCGAAGGCAGTCGCTTAACCAACTGAGCCACCCAGGCGCCCAAACTTCATTTATCATTCATGTAGTACATTTTAATTCTCTTTTTTGACCACCCTGGGCATTATTATTATTGTTTATATAGTCAATGCTTTTTTTTTTTAAGATTTTATTTATTTATTTGACAGAGAGAGAGACAGTGAGAGAGGGAACACAAGCAGGAGGAGTGGGAGAGGGAGAAGCAGGCTTCCCGCCGAACAGGAGCCTGATGCGGGGCTCAATCCCAGGCCCCCGGGATCATGACCTGAGCTGAAGGCAGATGCTTAACCAGCTGAGCCACCCAGGCGCCCCTACATGTGGATTCTATTTTATTTTCTTTACTTGGGATTCTCTGGGCTTCCAGAACTAGTGGATTGATGCCTCACCAGTATTGGGAAATTCTTAACCATTATCTTTCAAATCTTGCCCTTGCCACATTCTCTGGTCATTTCTTTCTAGAACTCTGATTACGCTATGTTAGACAGTTTCAGTGTATCCTCCATGTCTCTCAAACTCTTTTCTCTTTTTGCCCCTCTTTTCTGCATTCAGGGTCACCTCTGCTCCATATTCCAGTGCCTTTCTGGGATTCCATTTTCCCTTAGGCTTTGCCCTGGAAATTTATAACTCTGTTGTCATATATTTGTGATATTGTTAAGGAAATGTTTAAAATCTTTTATAAAGCATTTGCAGTTGCTTTCAGTGGGAAGATTGGTCTGAATAACTTAGCCTGTCATTACTAGAAATGGAAGTCCCACCATCCTCCTCATTCCCTCTGCTTGGTGTATATTCTCCCTTCCCTGCTGACCCAAACTGGAACCATTCTCCAAAGACAGCCTCCAATTCCACCTTTCCACCAGCGCTGTTCCTTCCTGCCCCTTTTGAGCCTTCCTACCCCAGAACTAGAACTGATTGTCTCCAATTCAATGGCAGCACCTTGGGACTTCTCTTGCATTGTTTACTTATCAAGTAAATTTATGGATTGATTTATTGTCTCCCACACTAGTTGTTCAGCTCAGGAAAGGCAGGAATAGCCCCTACCAGAGGTCCAGATCCTGGCAAACCAGCAGGTGTGGTGGGGATGGGAGAAATTCAAGTTCAGGAAGTTTGAAGTAGTTTCTGATTCTGACCAGGCATTTGGGGGTGCATTTTAAGACTCCTCCCTGAAACTGCTTCATTAAACCCTGTTGGCCCTAACGGACCTCCTCCCCAGAGCTGGAGGCTGCTTGGAGAGGGAGACTCTTGGAAACCCAGGGTCTGAGATCTCCTTGGGGCGGGCGAGGAGGCTCGAAGGCGACTGCATTACCTCAACCCGTCGGCAGGTGGCAGCACACACATACCCATTGCGGCCCTGGGAGCTCTTTGCACACTTCCTGGTAGGCCGGGACCTAACTGGGCACTAGGGAGTGTGACGGCCCCAAGTTGGACTCGACCCAAGGGCCAAAACAGGATACGGTAAACAACCTCCCCTCTAACCCTCTCCCTGTTCCCTCTCCCCCTGAGTCCCCTGCTACCGCGATACCCACCAAACTCCAGTTTCCAGTCCGGTGTTTCTTGCCTGCTTAGTCTCTGCCCTCGCTGCACCTTCGAAATGCCCTCCCTTTCAATCGCTCTCCTAACCGTTCTCAGCTCAAAAAAATTTTTTTTAACAGAAATCTTTTTTTTTTTTTTTAATTTATTTATTTGACAGAGAGAGATAGTGAGAGCAGGAACACAAGCAGAGGCAGTGGGGGAGGGAGAAGCAGGCTTCCCATTGAGCAGGGAGCCCGATGCGGGGCTCGAGAACAGGACCCCGGGATCATGACCTGAGCTGAAGGCAGACGTCCAACCATCTGAGCCACCCAGGTGCCCCTCAAAAAAATTTTTTTGAATTGGTTACAACGATCTTAAATTTTGTATTGTATATCTATATACTCCGGTTTCTCTTCAGATCGAATAAATCTTTAGCCTTTTAAACTTTATATATGATCATGAGTGCCAAGGAAAGTATGAGAAAGAACAGAGCCTTACCAGGTGTGAGAACAGACCATGAAGCCTCCATAATTAAATCGATACTGCATTGATATGGGTACAGACAAATCGATCAGAACAGAATAGAGAATCTAAAAACAAGACCCACTATATATGAAATTCTTTTTTTTTTTTTTAAGATTTTTTCATTTGAGAGAGAGAGAAACAGAGAGAGCACAAACGGGAGAGGCAGAGGGAGAAGGAGAGGGAGAAGCAGACTCCCTGCTGAGCTGGGAGCCCAACATGGGGCTCGATCCCAGGACCCTGAGATCATGACCTGAGCTGAAGACAGACGCTCAACATCTGAGCCACCCAGGCGCCCCTAAATATGAAATTCTAATATATAACATGAGGAGTGGTTTAGTTGATTGGGAAAAATATAAAAATGATTTCGCAATAGCAGACTTTCCAAATGAAACAAAATAAAATGGGAGCTTTATCTTACATGCAACAATAAACCTTAGATGGATTAAAATTTTAAACGTAAACAATAAATTCATCTTACAGCTAGTAGATAAGTTCTGGAGATCTAATGCACAAGATAGTTATTATAGTCAATGATACTGTGTTATAAACTTCCAAGTTGCTAAAAGATTAAATCCTAACTGTTCTCAACTCAAAAAAGACTTGATAAATATGTGATATGATAAAAGTGCTGTTAGCTAACATTACTGTAGTAATCATATTGTAATATATAAATGTATTAAACCAACACATTGAACACCTTAAATTTACATAGTTATATGTCTATTATATCTAAAAAAAAATCACAATATCTTCTATGAAAATCTAGGATCCTGCATGTATGATGTAAGAGTAAGAAAATATTAACCAAGATTGAAAACCCAGAAGCTGTAACAGAGAAAAACAGAAATATTTGACTATGTAAAAGTTAAAACATTCGTTTTGCAATTATATATATATCAAATCATTATACTGTATACCTTAAAATTATACAATGTGATATATCAATTATATCTCAGTAAAGCTGGGAAACAAAGTTAAAATGTTTATTGGATAGGAAAGTAGAACATAAACACAGTTGTTAGATAAACGGTAGATTTGGGAAAAAAATTTGTAATACAAATGGCAAATCATAGGTTAACAGCTCTCCTACACAAAAAGATTTTACAAATCGACAAGAAAAAGACAACCCCATAGAAAAATGGCGAGGTCATGAATAGGCAATTCATGGAAAAATAGTAATTTTTAAGACTCAGATTCACAGGTACACAGGGAAATGAAACAGCAGATAATAATAAGTTGTCACTTTATACCCACCAGATTAACCAAAATTAAAGGGAGCCAAGACCCCACTCCCTGGCAGGAATATGGAGAAAGGGGCCCTCTTGGATATTGTTGGATATTATTGAGCGAAGGAGGTGGTACAGCCTCCCTGGAGAGTAACCCAGGAACATCTATTATGATAAAAAACCCTTCTTTAACTGAACAATCCCACTCTTGGGAATTTATCCCAGGGAAATAAAACCACCGACCCATAGCAACAAGCGTACAAGGATGCTCAGTGTAGCGTTAGTTTTAAAGACACTGGAAACAGAGTGAATGCCAATCAGTGAGTGGTTGAACAAATGGTGACAATGGCATATTAAGCAGTCTTTATTTTTTTGAGGATTTTATTTATTTATCTGACAGAGGGAGACACAGCGAGAGCAGGAACACAAGCAGCGGGAGTGGGAGAGGGAGAAGCAGGCTTCCTGCCAAGCAGGGAGCCCGATGCGGGGCTCCATCCCAGGACCCTGGGATCATGACCTAAGCCGAAGGCAGACGCCCAACGACTGAGCCACCCAGGCGCCCTTAAGCAGTCTTTAAAAAAGAATGAGAGCTGTACCAATTGTCTTTAAAACTACCAACAAAATATTACATATACATTTATACGTGTGTGTATACAATTATATGAGAATAAAAAATGGATGCATACAAACTGGTTTGTAGATGTGGGCTACCTGGTTGGGGGAGAAGGAGAGGGAAAGCCAAGTTTTAAAAGAAGACAAAAAAGATTTAAAAAAAAACACACAAAACAATGTGTGGAAGATATGATTACACTGAAGTGTCTAGGTAAAATTGTTTATGATGATATGTGGAAAAAAGAAATGAAAATAAAGAGAGAAAAAAAAAACAGGAAAAAATCTATTTCAGATCCTCAACATCTTCCCCTGTCAAGGAGAGTTGACTTCTTTGGAGTTGCACCTCTGAACCCACACTGTGCTTTTTTTTTTTTTTTAAGATTTATTTATTTGAGAGTAAGAGCGAGCCCATGCGTGCACATGCACATGCCCGAGCAGGGTAAAGGGGCCAAGAGAGTCTTAAGCAGACTCCACGCTGGGCTTGATGTGGTGCTAGATGCGGGGCTCAATCCCACAACCCTGAGATCACAACTGAAGTGGAAACCAAGAGTCGGATGTCCAACCAACAGCACCCCCAGGCGCCCCCCACACTGTGCTTCTTACAGGTTCCTTCCTATCCCCACACCTGACCAGTGGACATTAATAATTCTACCTAAGTTGTGTCTCCCCCAACGTCTGGGTTGTCCTGGGGGTCACAGGCCATTTTTACTAAATGTCCTAGCACAGATAATAGTCAGGTTAAATATTCAGTAAGTCTCACGAAGTGATTACTTCATCACTCAGCCTGGAGAATCTGCAGAGGGAAGGAGAATGCCTTGGCCCTTTGCCTTCTAGAAATTCTTAGAACAGTTGGCTTCAAATTTTCATGAGCATCAGAATCATGTTTTGGGAGGTGGGGTTGGTATTTTGATTTGGCAGAACTGGGGTGGGGCACCATAGTTTGCATTTTTAACAAGCACTCCCTTGTTATTCTGACCCCATTTTGAGAATCTCCTCCAAAGTCAAGATCTGTATAGACAATTGATTTTCTTTTTTTCATCTCCATTTAAATTCTCAGAGACATCTCAGACCTAGCGTGTCTAAAGTGCAACTCTCGGGGTGCCTGGCTGGCTCAGGCAGTGGAGTTTGGGGCTCTTGATCTCGGGGCTGTGGGTTCAAGCCCCATGTTGGGTGTAGAGATTACTTAAAAAACAAAAGCTTTAAATAAATAAAATACAACTCTTGATACCCTCCCAAATTTGTCCACCACCCACACAACCTTCCCAATCTCAGCAAATGCTTCCACATTCCACCTAGTTACTCACACCAGAAACCCGGAAGTTTTTGTTTGTTTGTTTGTTTGTTTTAGGTAAACTCTACACCTGATGAGGTAGGGCTCAAACTCATGACCCTGAGATCAAAAGTCACATGCTCTGCCGACTGAGCCAGCTGGTACCCCCGGAAGTCACTCTTGATTCCACCCTTTTCCTCATCCTCAACATCTAATCCATTTCCTTCTTGCCAATTCTTCAAAATTTATCTTACATTGCCTTCTCTCCATCTCTACCGCCACCATCTTAGTCCAGATGGCCACCATGGAGTTTACTGCAATGGCAGCTTATTTGATCTCCCCACTTCTGTTCTTGCCCCCTGACAATCCGTATTTTACACAAGCAATGATGGATCTCTCTTATTTATTTTAAAATAAGCTCTACACCCAGTGTGGGGCTTGAACTCACAACCCTGAGATCGAGTCACATGAGTCACGCTCTACCAACTGGGCCAACCAGGCACCCCTGATGGACCTCTGGAAAATGTAAATAGGGTCACTTTGCTCCTCCTCTTCAAATCTGTCAAAGATTTCCCTTGTGTGTGGAGTAAGCTCCAGCTTCTTGCTGTGACTTCACGGCCCCCCTCAGTGAGGTGGTCCCTGCTTCCCTTTCCACTTCACCTCTAAATCCTCTTCCCCCATTCCTTGTGGTTCCTCTCACCTGGACTGGCTACAGGGCCCAGTAGGAAATGAAAATGTGGGGCACTTTCTCAAAAGTTATTAAGAATTTCAAGATGTAACAGTTAAACTCAGGGTGGGTTGAACCAAGTGTGGAGCATTATTAACCCAAGGGTGGAGCCCTTCTGAGTACAGAGCCTTGTGCTACCGGCCCTGTCCCTACTTGGAACTGTCGGCCCCAGTTTATAATACCCGGCTCTCAGTTCAAATGTTACATCTGCGGCATTGTCACTGAATTTAAAGTAGCTTCCCCCAGCTCCTCTCAATCACATCCCCCCGTATCACATCACTGGGTGTTCATATCTCCTCTGCACATGGCCCCCTCTGAAATGATCTCATTTGTTTACTTGGTGTATTGTGTCTCTCCCTACTTCCCCCCACTGCCAGAACGTTAACTCAATGAAGGACCTTTCCTGCCAAGTCACTTCTGTATCTCCAGCACTCAGAGCTTCAGACTAGGCACACGATAAATGTTTCATGAATAAAGGAATAAATGTGCTGAAGAATGCCCTCCGGAAAGCTGGTGTAGCATACTGACCACCCACTGTAGAGGAGTCCTACAGCTAGCAGGGGTTTTTTGTTTGTTTGTTTAATTATTTAAATTATTTTTTTAAAGATTAAAATTTTTTTATTTTTTTTAAGATTTTGTTTATTTATTAGAGAGAGGGAGAGCACGAGGTGGGGGAGGGGGGGCAGAGGGAGAGGGAGAAGCAGACTCCCTGCTGAGCAGGGAGCAGGGAGCCTGAGGTCAGGCTCAATCCCAGGACTCTGGGATCATGACCTGAGCCGAAGGCAGCTGCTCAAACAACTGAGCACCCAGGCACCTCCCCAACTTTTTTTTTTTTTTTTATTAAGTAAACTCTACCCCTTGGAGGGCCTGAACTCACAACCCTGAGATCAAGAGTCATGTCCTCCTCCAACTGAGCCAGCCAGGCTCCCCTATTTTTTTCTTTGAGTTGCATTTGAATGCCTTTGGGCATTGCAAATACCATAGGCTGCTTTCTTTCCACTGTCTTAAATTCTGTCCCAATTCACACACTTGAGCTCCTGTCTTTGCTACGTGTGAGCAGGGATGAACACGTCACATTTGAATCTCAGTAGCTGGGTGATCAAGAACAAATTACTTGACCCCTCGGAGCCTTTCCTCTTCATTTGCCCAATAAAGATAATGTTGTTATCAACTAGCTGGGTTATTTTGAGATTCAATGAAATAATACCCATAAATTGCATGTAAATACTAAAATGTGGAGTAAGTGCTACTTAAGCTATTAGTTTAAGAAAGGCAGTGGTGAAATGGGAAGGATATGGGGTTCTGGTTCTAGCTCTTCACCTACTACATGTATGACTGTGGCCAAGTGACTCTACATGCCTTAGCCTCCATGTCCTCTTCCACAAAATGGTGGAAGCTGTATAGTAACAGCTATTTTACAGTATTGGTGGGATTATCAGAGAAAGTTTGAAATGAAGGTATGAGTTATTCTTACCTTTCCCTGAAGGAGCAGTGGGAGGGAGCTTAGGAAGGGCCCAGGGACAGTCCCTCACGTAGCCACCAGGGACCTGCTCTCCCTCACATTGTACCCGGGACTCCTCAGGAGACACAGCTGGGTCCACAGGGCCCAAGCAGAGACAGCTCTTGGTTTCACCATCCCAAATGTCTCTCTCCATGATGAGAAAGGAACAAAAGTCTGATTTCACAGATAAGCAAGGCACCTTCCCCCAACCATGCAAAGCCAAACAAACAGATAAATAAAAGTTACCCACATTTGTGCCTTCCACAATGTGCAGGTTCCAGCTGATGGAGTCCAGGACATGCTACCCCCAAACATGACACTGTGACATATTGAATATTTCAAGCTAAAGGAATTCAAGACATGGCAGATGGACAAAGGGTTTTCTAACGCCCTGAAGCAGGTCATAAAACTGTCATGTGAGAAGTGCTCTCTCTATACCTGGAGGAAAGAAGCACCCTTATCTCTGAAGACTGAGGGATACAAGGAAAAATCTGAATGAACAGGCCTTGCTACATTTCTCTCAGTTTACAATATTTATCTGGTACTCTTTATCCTATCATATCTGTCTACAGTAGCTTTCTACCCTCCATCAAACCTAGCGGAAAGCCACTCAGGTTTAACTATTTCTTTGGGTCTTCATTTCCATCTGAAAGCTCCCATGTCGCTTAAAACTTACATTAAATAAATCCATATGCTTTTTGTCTCGTCAATCTGCCTTTTGTTACAGGGTTTCCAGTGGAGAACTTACAAAGGTAGAGGAAAAGATATTTTCCTTCTCCTACACAGCCCTCTATCCACACTTACTGACCCTACACCCTTGCAGGCTGTGGGGACTCATCAGTCAATCCCACTCTTGCCATTTGGTTACCAAAAGTCTAACCTTGGGTGAGGACGGGGGTGTGGAGGTCTGGAGGGAAGGAGGGCCTCCTAAGCCTGCCCTAGCTCTTTCCTCCTTTGCCCTCAGTGCCCTGCCCTTCTCCTGCTCTCATCAGCTATCAGCTTCAAGCTTCACAGTCCTGGTCTTTCCCAATGCCAGTTCCCACTGGACAAATATCTGGTCTGGTGTCAGGGAGTGCAGGTTTAGAGGTGGGGGCTCTTGACCCAGGCCGACCCTGCTTGAATCCAGACTCCACTTCTTACTAGGAGTTTGGCTTTGGGTAAATTCATATAAGCCTCAGTTTCTTCACTTGGAAAATGAGAAAAAAGCTAATCATAATACCTACTTCATAGGGTGGCTGTCTGTGAGCATCAGATGAGATCATGTATGTGAAGCTGTCAGCATGGTGCATGCATGACACATAGTAACTCCCCCCGCAAAGGCTGCTAAATACGGATAAACTTTTAAAATATTGAACAACTGTTCTCCTTGGCCAAATATAGAACAATCTGAGTACCAGATTGTTTTGGTCTCTTTTCTTTTTTTTTTTTTTAAGGAATTTTTTATTTATTCATTTGAGACAGAGAGATACAGATAGAGAGAGAGTAGGAGAGGTGGGGAGAGGCCGAGGGAGAGGGAGAAGCAGATTCCCCGCCGAGCAGGGAGCCCGATGCGGGGCTCTATCCCAGGACCTGGAGATCATGACCCGAGCCGAAGGTAGACGCCCAACGACTGAGCCACCCAGGCGCCCCTGTTTTGGTCTCTTTTCTATGTTGTCTTAGCCCTCCAATAAGTGAAAGAACAGAGAATTGACTGGTGTGGACATTTTTTTAAATCATCAAATTGAATTTTTTTTTAAAGATTTTATTTATTTATTTGACAGAGTGAGCACAAGCCAGGGGAGCGGCAGGCAGAGGGAGAAGCAGACTCCCCGCTGAGCAGAGAGCCCAACGTGGGGCTCAATCCCAGGACCCTGGGATCATGACCTGATCCGAAGGCAGACGCTTAACTGACTGAGCCACCCAGGCGCCCCTCACCAAATTGAATTTTTGTTTCTAATTGAAGTAATATATATCCATAGGCTAAAAAGTCAAACTATTCTACATGGTTTTCTAGGAAAAATGGCAGTCCCTTTTCTTCATTCATCTCATCCCTAATTCTTTCTCTTTTTTTTAAATATATATTTTTATTTATTTTTGACCGAGAGAGGCAGTGAGAGAGGGAACGCAAGCAGGGGGAGTGGGAGAGGGAGAAGCAGGCTTCCCGCCCTATCAAGGAGCCCGATGTTCGGCTCCATCCCAGGACTCTGGGATCATGACCTGAGCCAAAGGCAGATGATTAGTCATCTGAGCCACCCAGGTGCCCCTGAAAAATAAAATCTTAAAAAAAATTTTTTTCTTGTAATTTTCTCCCTTGAGGTTAATTTTCTTTCCTTCCTTCTTCCTTCCTTCCTTCCTTATTTGCTTCGTTTTCTGTATTCTTTTTTTTTTTAAGATTTTATTTATTTATTTGACAGAGAGAGGGGGAGAGCACAAGCAGGGGGAGCAGCAGAGGGAGAGGGAGAAGCAGGCTCCCCACTCAGCAGGGAGCCCGAGGTGGAGCTCAAAGCAGGGCTTGATCCCAGGATCCTGGGATCATGACCTGAGCCAAAGGCAGATGCTTAACCGACTGAGCCACCTAGGCGGCCCCTCCCTTTTTAAAAGATTTTATTTATTTGAGAGAGAGAGAAAGTGGGCGGGGGGGAGTAGAGGAATAAGCAGACTCCCCACTGAGCAGGGGGCTACATCCCAGGACCCTGAGATCATGACCTGAGCTGAAGGCAGACATTTTTTTTTTTTTTAAGATTTTATTTATTTGACAGACACAGCGAGAGAGGGAACACAAGCAGGGGGAGTGGGAGAGGGAGAAGCAGGCTTCCTGCAGAGCAGGGACCCGACGCAGGGCTCGATCCCAGGACCCTGGGATCATGACCTGAGCCGAAGGCAGACACCTAACGACTGAGCCACCCAGGAGCCCCTGAAGGCAGACACTTGACCGACTGAGCCATCCTGGTGCCCATTGGTTTTCTATATTCTTGTCACTGATTTTCCCCTCCAAACACTTTGGAGAAGTCTAAACGTCTCTTTCAGACCTGCTAGTATTCCATCAGGTTTCTTTCTAGCTTGGCAACAACCTTCCTGGGGCCTCTGTTCTCCTGTGTCTTCCTGTGTTCACCTGGATTGGGTGTTTTTAGGCCAGCTACACAGTTGTCATCCTGGAATGACTACACGCTCACCCTGGGAATTCTCTTCACTTCTTTCTCAGGTTGGATCTCTGACTTCTGGATCTCAAGTCTCCCTCTTTCTTGTTATACTTCCTTGTTTTGCTGCAGAGCATTCTTTAGTGGCTTCCAGAGAAAGAGTCCATGGAAAATAGATTTTGGGGGGAGCTTGCAGGTCTAAATGTCCTTTTCCTCTTTCACGGTTGAGTAATGATTTGGGTGGATATAGATTTCTAGGTTCAAAACCCTCTTCTCAGAATTTTCAGGGAATTACCCCTTAGTCTGGTGTTTTGGAGAAAAAGATCATTCCAATTCCCAATCCTTCATATGTGACTTATTTTTCCTCTTTGAAAACCTGTAAAGGCTTCTTTTTATCTCATGTGTCCTGAAATTTCACAACGCTGTACCTGGCAGCAAGCTATTTTTCCACCCATTGTGCTGGGCCCTCTCAATTTAGACACTCAGGCCCTTAGAACCGGAAAAAGTTTACCTGTTATTTCTTAATATGCTCTTCCTTCCGTTTTTTTCCTCCACTCTTTCTAGAAACTCTGCTATTCAGATATTGGATTGATCCTTATATTTTCTTATGTTTTTCCCATTTTTCTTCTCATCTATTAAAAAAATACTTAGTGCCTATTATGTGTCATTTATTATTCTAGGGGTTAGGGATACAGAAGGGAATAGAACTGAAAGAATTTCTGCTCTCATGGAGTTTACATTACATATTAGAAAGTGGTAAGTACTATGGAGAAAAATAAAATTAGGGAAAGAGGCTAGGAAGTTCAGAATACTGAGCTCTGTGATTTTAAACAGGTGATCTGGGAAGATCTTACTGAGAAACTAACATTCAAGTAAAGACCAGAGGATGAGGGGGCAAGCCATGTGGGTGGATATCTGGAAAAGAATGAGGCAGAAAGAACAACGTATACGTAGCTCCTAAGTGGGGCAGGCTGACATAGGAGCAGGCCTGTGAGATCAGGTATAGCCAGGAGGTCAGTGTGCCCAGAGAGGAAGGACACAGCGGGCAGAGAGGAATGAGGTCTGAGAGGTGAGGTGATGATAGCCTTTAGCGTGAATGACAGGGAAAGCCACTGGAGGGTTGCAGCAGAGGACTTATATAATCTAATTGACCTTGAATGAGGGTGTCTTTTTATTGTTTTCTGGGAGATTTCTGCAATTTTATTTCCTAACTCTTCTATTGAATTTTTCATTTCTGCTTAAGACATTTTTTTCCCTAAAGATTTTATTTCTTTATTTGACACACAGAGAGAGACAGCTAGAGAGGGAACACAAGCAGGGGGAGCAGGAGAGGGAGAAGCAGGTTTCCCACTGAGCAGGGAGCCCGATGCGGGGCTCGATCCCAGGACCCTGGGATCATGACCTGAGCCGAAGGCAGACACCTAAGGACTGAGCCACCCAGGCACCCCTCTGCTTAAGACATTTTAACTTTCAAAAGTTACTTCTTTTTTTTTTTTTTAAAGATTTTATTTATTCGACAGAGAGAGAGAGATAGCGAGAGCAGGAACACAAGCAGGGGGGGTGGAAGAGAGAGAAGCAGGCTTCCCGCCGAGCAGGGAGCCCCATGTGGGACTTGATCCCAGGACCCTGGGATCATGACCTGAGCCGAAGGCAGACACTTAACGACTGAGCCACCCAGGCGCCCCTCAAAAGTTACTTTTTAATCTCTGAATATTCTTTTTTGGCACCCAATGCTTCCTGATGTGGTCCCTTATTTCCTGAGGTAATCTCATATCTCTGTGGGTATTGATTACAATTCTTTTGATGGCTTCTTTTTTTTTTTTTTAAAGATTTTATTCACTTATTTGACAGAGAGAGACACAGCGAGAGAGGGAACACAAGCAGGGGGAGTGGGAGAGGGAGAAGCAGGCTTCCCATGGAGCAGGGAGCCCGATGCGGGGCTCGATCCCAGGACCCTGGGATCATGACCCGAGCCGAAGGCAGACGCCCAACGACTGAGCCACCCAGGCGCCCGTCTTTTGATGGCTCCTTTTATTACTTCCATTATCTCTGGTTCCTCTGAATTCTCCTTGCTGTTTTTTTTTGTTTTGTTTTGGGGTGGGGGTGTTTCTATCTTACAGGTTTCTTTTAATGTCTGATTATTTTTGGCTACCCATTCATACATAACAGCTGAGTGGAAGCTCTGTGTGGATGGGGATTCTAGAATGACAGACTCTTCTGTGGGATATCTGGGTTGGAACATGACCTTTATATGTTGAGGAGACTCCACTCCTATTTTTGTTATGGGTAGGTTTTTTCCCACTAAGCTGGAAGAAGCCTTCTCTGACCACAATGTTAGCTTTTACCAAATCTTCCCATTTACAGCATGGTATCTCTTTCCTTATCCGTGCCAGATATGTTAGAGTCTCTTTGTTTAGTCTTTTCAGAGGAGAACCCTCCAGTTTACAACTTGGGTGGGAAAGGGATTTAGAGTTTGACTGCTCTCTAAACTGCCTTGTAACAAGTCCTGTTTTCAACTCCATCCACACCCTCATTTTGGTACCTAGTGATTCCAATTCCTGAATCTTTGTGGTACACCTTAGCATTAGTCAACTTGTTTCCTAACTTCCCCACTCTAGGACTTTGTTTTCTCTATTCTACTAAAGTCATTTCCATTTATCTTTGCTTTCTAGCTTCCAAAGTGTTTTGTTTTTTTTTTTTTAGATTTTATTTATTTTTTTTAAGATTTTATTTATTTATTTGACAGAGATATAGAGAGAGCCAGAGAGCACAAGCAGGGGGAATGCAGAGGGAGAGAGAGAAACAGGCTCCTGGCCAAGCAGGGAGCCCAATGGGGGCTCAATCCCAGGCCCCTGGGATCATGACCCCATCAGTCATCTTAGTAGGGCTGGGAGAGGGAGAAGAGGTAAATGTGTCATGTGTATCCATGTGATTCAATCTGACACATTTACCCTCAATCTTTTTACAGTGTTTACAGTCTGTGTTCTGCCTCTCCTTAGTTCTTTTCATTGCTTACAATTGTATTCAGCTTGGACTGGGGGTTGGATGAGGCAGAGGGTAACAAAGGAAGAGAAGATACACATCCTTCCAAAAATTTACATTCCACTTGACTCTCTCAGGGTAGGGTAAGGGCTATTTTCCATTTTGTGATTTCTGTCAACTGCTCTTTCCAAAAGCAGGTAAGTCCTCAGACCCCTCCTACGTGTTTTATGTATTTTGGCTGAGGGAGCTGGAGGGCCGGGTGGGGTGCTCAGGAAAGCCATAGGATGGAAAAATCTGGATCATAACCCACACAGTCATTGCCGGGCCGGGGCAGTAGAGATTACCAAATTCAATTTCCTTATTTTATAAAAAAGAAACTGAAACCCAGAGAACTTTAGTTGATTTGGATCAACTTCGGTCTCTTGAAAAATACTCACTCTAATAATATCTTAAAAATGGCAACTCTTAGCCCTCAAGGGGCCTGTGGGTCTAACGTTCCCTTTGCTCCAAGGCTGCGGGGAGGTGGGGGTGGAGCCTTGCCCCTTGCTTTTCCTCAAAGGCCAAAGGTCATTTCAGAGGTCTCATCACTGTACTGTTTTATTTTTTGTAGCACTCGTCAACATTTAAAGTTATGTAATTATTTTTACTATGTATCTGATTTACTCCACTGGAATGTAAGCCCATGAGGAAGGGGTCTTTTCGTTTGTCGTTTAGTCCTCAGGGCAAACTGGGATTCGAAAGGACGTAGTCTGGCTCCCAAATCCGCGCTTTCAACCAGTACATTACATTGCTATTTAGTGAATAAAGCAGAGGATGGGCTTCTACACACACAGGGAAACAAGAGGGCAAGAAAACATATCGTAGTCGGGGAAATCAGCAGGTGGAAAACATCCGGACCCAAGCGTATTGTGCCCCTGTAACCTTTCTCTCCGGAAGCGCTTGCAGCTCTCCGGCGCGAGTGCGCACGCGCGGCCGCCGGGGTCGCTCTGGGCCGGGAGCGGCGAGGGGATTTAAGGGAAGGTTCCGCCTCCAGGGCCGAAAAGCGCCTGCGCCGACGGGGCTCCCTTCTAGACGCGCTTTCTCGCTTCCTCCCTCCCTCGCCTGCGCGCGCCGGGTGGGCGTGGGAGGAGGCGGGGAACTGGGGAGGGGAGCGAGGGGGCGGGTGTCGCGGGAGGGAAGGAGCGAACCGGAGAGCGTCGTCCTGAGAGGAGTGAAGGCGGCAAAATGGCGGACCGCTTCTCCCGCTTCAACGAGGATCGAGACTTTCAGGTAAACACGGGCGTTGCCGAGAATCCGGGAAGGCGCTGGCAGAGCTGGGACGTCCTCATCCCCCGCTCCTAGCTCTTTTCCTTCCAAGCTCTGCCCCGGCTTACGAACCGGCTTGCTCTTCTCCCGCCTCCAATTCCTCCAGGGGCCTCCCAGCTTGAGGCGAGGCCGCATCTCCTCTCACCTCGTATTCTCTTACCTGTTAAACTCAGGCCGCCGGGTTTGCGGCTTCGGCCTGCTTGGGCGGGTTTCGGGAGCCTGCTTGGGCCGCAGACTGGGGACTGTGCTCCTCGTGTGCGCGGGGCCTGTGAAGGCGCCGGGCGGGCTCCCGGGGGAAAAGAGGGATGGGTTGGGAGGGCTTCGGGCGGGTGTCGCTGAGACCAGGGCTTCCGAACCCCTGGGTTTTGCTCGCAGGGCTCTTCTTGGGGTTGTCCTTCGTCTGTCCTTATTAGAATAAGTCCCTTTCATTGTCTGTCGTTGCATTTCCTCCCACGGAAAAAGGGTCCTTTAATTATCAGACGCCTTCTTGGTTGGTCAAACAATTGAGATTTCCCTAGGCGTAAATGTTGCTGTTGTTATGAGGCCGTTCATCTTGCTTGGAAAAGAGTAAGTTATAGGACTGTGGTCGATGGAAGCTTAGCCCCAAATCCTACCTCGAAAGATTTTTTAAGCATAATGATAAGGGACTTCCTTAGCGTGTGATAACTAGCGCCAGAAGCTCCTTTTTTTCTTTCTTTAGTTGCAAATGCTGTATGGAAAAATGTCCTTGTGATGGCAGATATTATCGAGGAAAAAATAAAGGCCAAATTAGAATAACTCGTCTTTCAGTTGTTTAAAATACCTTCCTGTTGAGCATTGTTACCGCGGAAATCTCGGCGATTAAAAGGAATTTAGTGTAGAGATTGGCTGTTTCTAGGGTAAAATACATCCTCAGAGTCTCAAAGAAACCACTGCATTACTACCGCATATCCTGGCAACAGCAATTTGGGTCAGGGGATGAACATCAGAACTCAAGTTTTTATCCCGCTGCAGATCTTCCTCTGAATAACATGGGATAGTCTAGATATGTTTCAGAAGGCAGTTTGAAGGGTTTGAATTCCCCGAGATGATGGGGTCGGTAAATAAACAGGTAAAGCAGTTCAACAACAGTCTAGTGCATGGAACGCTTGTGAGAAGTTTTGCAGCAGTAAGGGATCTGGGGGCTGTTGAAAAAAGCCTTGTGATCATGCGCTTGCTGTAGAGCTGCAGCACAATACAGGATCTCAAGGTATTTAAGAGTATAATGCAGGTGCAGGGAAATTGAAGCAGTTCCTATATAGCCATTTGATCCCCGAGAGAGATTTTTTTTTTTTTTTTTTAAAGTGAGCACCGTAAGACGTAAGTAGGCTGCAAGATGTGTGGGCTTTTATTGGTAATATTTAAAGAGACATGTTAACTAAAATCCTCAAGTGCTTTGCAGAGGAGAGAATTTCAAGGTGACCTAATAAAATTGGAAATAAATAATATGGACAATTAAGTTTTGAGGGAAAATGGCTGTCAACCACAGTTTCAGCAGAGTTAAGCAGGATTTTCAGGGCCTTGAAAGAATTTGAAAACTGGATAGCAGATTGTGAATGCTGTCACCTCAAGAAATTGAGAAAGCCTCTACCTTTTCAAGTAAGATGACTTTCTCGTCTGGTGCTTTAGTTGGGTTTATCTAAAACCTGATTGGTAGTCCTTTGAAGATAGTACACATATTTTATTTCCTGCTTGTGTGTTGGAATAACCAACTCCTGCAGTATTGGGTCAGCCAGGAAAATGTTGGTTTTCTAAAATTCAGATCTCCTAGTATTATGGGTAAAATAGGGTATTGGGAATGAATACCTTTTAGACAATTAGAAGATGTTAAAACTTTTGTAAATTATTGTACTAACATTTCTAAAAAGCATCCATTTAAAAATGAAGTAGTCAACTACAATAAATAAAAAAATTAGAAATGCTTAGAGTAGTATGTTTTCTGGTTTTTTTTTTTTCCTGGATGTTTTAATGAAAGGAAAAATATTGATTTTCATTAATGATGTCCTTCAATTTAAAGTTATTAGGAAATGTAATAGCATGCTCCTGTACATAGTATATCTTAAACATTTTAAGGTTGGGTTATTAAAATTAAATGTGACCTCCTTTAAGGTTTGAGTGATAAACGAGGTGAAGCCATTGAATACACTTGAAAACAAATCCAAAGTAGGTTTCCAAACAGTGCATGGATCCTGTTGCTTTAAACAGATCTTCTTACAGCACTAGAAATTTTTCTGTGCATCTTCTCTGGTAAGTTCTAGATGACTGTCATTTTCTTTGCTTTAATTTGGCAAGATAATTAAGAATTATAAAATTTCACTCTTTGCCAATTTATCGTCACTTGCAAATTTTGGAGAGTTTGTAGTATCTTGAACTTGGTATTGAGTCAGAGGTGGATTCAGTTATTTGTGAACACCTGAAGTTTCAAAGGTGTTTTGTGTAATATGGTGAGGAGCTTAACGGTGGCATGCCACCTGAAGCACTTATGAATATAAGGAGTAATCATCAGGGACATACATTTAAACATTTTCAGTAACTTTATTTTAACAATAAACAGGTACCATTCTACACGCTTTATGTGTATTATCTCATAGTCTTCACAGTAACCCTACGAGGGTTTTCAAATGAGGCAGCTGAGGCACAGAGTTCAATAACGTGGCCAGGTACATACAGCTAGTAGATGGCAGCACCTAGATTCACACCCTGGCTCTTAAGACTCTTGAACCTATGCTCATGACCATTATCTCTACTGGCAATTACATATTTTATGTAACTATAATTGAGTCATCAAATACGGAGAATAAACTTACAGATTACAAAGAATAAGTGAGCTTTTAGAGAGGTTGTACAATTAGTTTGTACTCTGTTCCCTTTTGTCCAGAACTGTTTCTTGTTGGTCTCCCAAGGACTTACAAGGAGACTTCTTTTTTTTTTTTTAAAGATTTTATTTATTTATTTGACAGAGAGAGAGAGAGCGAGAGCAGGAACACAAGCAGGGGGAGTGGGAGAGCGAGAAGCAGGCTTCCCGCCGAGCAGGGAGCCCGATGTGGGACTCGATCCCAGGACCCTGGGATCATGACCTGAGCCGAAGGCAGACGCTTAACGACTGAGCCACCCAGGCGCCCTATAAGGAGACTTCTGACAATGATGAGTTACACTATCATAGAGGATATATTGTTAACTGTTGTTTTAGTTTAGACATTCTTTTGTGTCGTCTTTTTTTTTTAAGATTTTATTTATTGGACAGAGACACAGCGAGCGAGGGAACACAAACGGGGAGTGGGAAAAGGAGAAGCAGGCTTCTCGCTGAGCAGGGAGCCCGATGTGGGGCTCGATCCCAGAATCCTGGGACCATGACCTGAGCTGAAGGCAGACGCTTAATCACTGAGCCACCCAGGCGCCCCTTGTTTGGTCTTTTTAAGTGATTTTTTTATCTCTGGAAATCTTTGTGATTCAGGCTGATGTATTTATTTTTTTTTAAATGTTTTAAGTTCTGACTACTGCTTTAAGAATCTGACCTCAATTTCTGAATGAGACACAAGTTCTGCCTACATTTACCAGATTAAGGCATATTTGTTCACAGATTAAAATGTTACACAAACTAATGGAAAATACATAGTATAATTTAAGATATAGATGTATTCAGTACTTTGAATTACAGGTTCCATAAAGAAAGTTTTGTTTGTAGAGAGATGTACAACCATAGGTGTTAAGATATACTGCTTAGCGTTAAGTGGTTGTGCAGCCGTTAATGGAGATGCTGCTGAATGCTGTAAGGAAATATGTTCTTCAGTTCGTGTTCCTGCAGAGGACTGATGATTTTTTTTTTTTAATTATTTATTTGATAGAGAGACAGCGAGAGAGGGAACACAAGCAGGGGGAGTGGGAGAGGGAGAAGCAGGCTTCCAGCTGAGCAGGGAGCCCGATGTGGGGCTCAGTCCCAGGACCCTGGGATCATGACCTGAGCCAAAGGCAGACGCTTAACGACTGAGCCACCCAGGCGTCCCGACAAAAAAAATAAAGTAGCCTTTCATTTCTTGTTCTGAATGTGTTTTGCATTAGATTTCTAACAAAAAAGAGCTATGATAATAGATCATTGAGTAATAAAATGAGAGAAAGAAATGTCTTAAAGTTTATAATAAAAATAAAATTACCCAAGGGTTTTCTGTAATCTATGTAAGTAATCATAATGGTAAATAGTAATAAGTCATGTATTACTTTTATGTAGTATGTTTGTAAGATTACTGGTGTTTCATATATGATACCAGCATGTGACCTTCAGATAATTCTTAGTTGAGACCATTAAATGAGAAGGTTACAGTTTTAAAATACTTAAATCACAGAAGCATGTGAGTATATTTTCTGTGTGGTATCTTGTAATAAAGTTGGCATTCTAATGCAGACGTGCTGGAGATGGCACATGGGCAAGTGTTCTAATCTCTGTTTCCAGGGTCTCCCATCATCTGGAAGAGATGCCACCAGTTGTGAAAATCAATGTGCTCTTTGCTTGGGATACTGAAACTTACGCAAAATCATTACTAGTCCCTTTCCCGTACATATTATGATAGGTGGAAAGGGTTGGAACCAAGGCTATACCGATCTCAAAATACTGATGATAAATTGGCATGATTATTAACAAATGCAAAATTATTGGTTAGTATATTTTCAGACGTTCAAGAGTTACCATGTAAGGTCAGCATAAGGGAAAGTTCTCTGGTGGTTATTTGAAGGATAAAGGTGTATATTCAAGGTAAAGGGTACTGGAAAAGGGACATTTCAAGGAATAACATCACAGAGAAGACATAGGTTGCATTGGAGGGAGAATGGGGTTGGCAAGAATTGTGATCACAGGGCTTCATGTGACAGTATGCTTATTTGTTTTCAAAGTAGGCATTGAGACCAAGAAGAAACAAATCTAGACAGATATAGTATTAGGCTGATTATTTACAGGGCTGTTCTAGTGCTATCAGCATTATAGAAAAATAGGTGTCCCTGTTGTATTCGTTCAATTTTTTTCTATATGTATCACACAATTCCCATTAGAGTACTACAAAGAGTTTTTTTTCATATTTTCTTAGGTCTTTATGATAAATTATATAACCAGAACTAAAATTTGTGACTTAAAAATTTTTTTTTAGATTTTTTTTTTTTAATTTATTTATTTGAGACAGAGAGAGAATGACAGAGAGCATGAGAAGGAGGAGGGTCAGAGGGAGAAGCAGACTCCCCGCCGAGCAGGGAGCCCGATGTGGGACTCGATCCCAGGACTCCAGGACCATGACCCGAGCCGAAGGCAGTCGCTTAACCAACTGAGCCACCCAGGCACCCTTGACTTAAAAATTTTTTAGACACATATATAATTAGCTATACTGATTCTGCTGCTTCATAGCTGAGATATATTTCCATATAATTTCCATATATTTGGGTACATGATAAAATGAAAAAAGGACTGTTTTCTTGTGGCCGAGATGACATTTTCTGGGGTACCTGGCTGGCTCAGTCAGTGCAGCATGCAACTCAATCTCAGGGTCATGAGTTCAAGCCCCACATTGGGCGTGGAGTTTGCTTAAAAAAAAGAAATTACCATTTTCTGAAAAGGAATAGGAGTTCATGAGATCTTGAATTATGGATTTGAAACCCATGTAGAGATTTCCTCTTTTTTCTTGTGGCTTAATAAGTTTCTAATATTTTATTAATGAAAATGGGTTCCAGCTTGAGGTAGACATCCAGTTCTTGAATTCTATTAAAATTCCTTCCCTGAAACAGTTTGGTATTTTTGCTTGTATGCCTGGCATTAAATCTCTTTTCATATTAGCATCGCCATTTAGCCTTAAGTGAGAGCTGACTCATGGTTAATTACCAAAGGAATTACAAATGACCACCACAAATACTGAAAGAAGTCATTGATTTGATACTGCAGTGGATACAGAAGATGTTGTAATGATTTTCCAGTTATAAAAAGTGAATTGTCCATTTAACTGTGGAAAACTATCTGAATGTGCTTAATGCATTGTATTAGTCAATGCAAAAATTTAAATATATGCCGCTGAAAGAATATACTGTATTGTGATGCTTATACTAAATGATTTCTTTGGGATTTAACAAATGCATTTAGTATATTATACATAATATAGGAATTTATGGAAGAAGAAGTAGCCAGAGTTACTTTGACATTGTACATAGGTTAATAGCACATAATATTTTAGTAAGTGCATAGATAGTAAGAAAGTTAGGGCCAAAAATAGTAGTTTCCTGTTACTTAATTTTTATTTTTACCAACAGTGTTGTAAGGTAAATCTTGAATTGTGTATCATTCAAACAAGCAGAAGGTGTCTTTGTAATAATTTGGTCTCATTAGGTTTCAATTATTTGTTATCCTCACTCTGACAATTGATTTCAAAGAGGAATTTCAATTTATCTCTGTTGTATGGAATTGAAATACAAAACAGCTCTTCAGATTTAGTTACAATAGGAAAAAAATCATTGATCATGTTTTGTGACTGTAATTTTAAATAATGATTGTTGGAAAAGTTAGTACTTTTATGGTTCAGGTAATATTTTCGAGTGTTGATGAGGGAGGAGTAGCTTACTTTCACCCTTTTGTAGATAGTACTGATCAAAAATCAAGAAATTAGTTTGATATTTTAAGTCTTGACTGTACAAGAAGCTAAAGCTGATGCTTGTGGATTATATGCTGTGGTGTCAGTAATTTCCCTTATTGCTATGAGTAAAGCTGTAAGTAAAATTATGAGGTATCTTAGAAGGAGCAAAAATGATTAAAAATTTAATTGGTTTAATAACTGCTTTAGGGTGTCTGCACAAGAGATAGCAAGGGGTATATTTACCTTCAGAATATTTTCTAGTATATAAACTTATTTTTAAAAAGGTTGTTAAAATAATATTTGAATAGTAGTTGTACTAAGAAGTATGTGTATGTTTGTGGAGGAAACTTGTGGAAACGCTTAACCTACTGAGCCACCCAGGTACCCCGATAGGATTACATCTTTGCAAGGAAAAGAATGGGAGGCATTCAGTGAGAGAAAATAGCCAGGGCAAAAGTATAGAAGTGGAAGAAGCAGAACTGTTTGTTTTTTCTTTTTGAACAATGATTAAATCATTGAGCATAGAGAAAAAGTGAAAGCTAAGGCTACAACAGTAAGTTTTATTTTAATGCTCTAAGCAGGAATGTCATAGCTACTTTTTAATTTATTTTAATTTTTTTATTTTAATTTTTTTAAAGATTTTATTTATTCACTTGACAGGGAGAGACACAGAGAGAGAGGGAACACAAGCAGGGGGAGTGGGAGAGGGAGAAGCAGACTTCCTGCAAAGCAGGGAGCCTGATGTGGGCTCGATCCCAGGACCCTGGGATCATGACCTGAGCTGAAGGCAGACACTCAATGACTGAGCCACCCAGGCGCCCCAATTTATTTTTTTTAAAGATTTTATTTATTTATTTGATGGAGAGCGAACTGGCACAAGCAGGGGGAGGGGCAGAGGGAGAGAGAGAGGCCGACTCCCTGCTTGAGCAGGGAGCCTGAGGATGTGGGGCTCATCCCAGGACCCTGGGATCATGTGGCCTGAGCCACTCAAGTGCCCCTGTCGTAGCTATTTAAGGTGTTTAAACAGGGGATAGACATCAAAACAGCTTTTCTTATTGGAAGATTAATTCAGATATAATTGTGTTAGATGTGCAATACATACAGCTAAAGCTGTGATAACCAGTCCCCATTAACCAGAGTTAATGTGAGTGGGGGCAAGAGAGGGATTATAATAATGGACTGTGATTGTAAGCTTGGTGGGAGATAAGTAAGGACTTTTGAGGTAGAGGGAAAAGTTGGATTAACAGATTTTAGGCTCCGATGGAGTTTAAGAATTGTTGGAGTAATGGGAGGTTGGTGGGGGATGGGGAAAATATAAAAAGGATTAAGAATATACTTATTGTGATGAGCACTGAGTAATGTGTAGACTTGTTGAATCATTGTATTGTACACCTGAAACTAATATAACATTGTTAATTACACTTCAGTTAAAAACAAAAGAATTATTGGAGTGGAGGTACTAGAGGGAATGAGTTGTTACAGTTGGTAGAGCACAGTGCTTGAAATAGAAATTATGGAAGAGTTGAGGTTATTGGTAATGACCATGATAGTGAAATGGCTAAAGTAGAATGGAGGACAAGATCATAGGAAAGGAAGTTAGAGGGGTGCTGGGTGGCTCAGTTGTTAGGCATCTGCCTTCAGCTCGGGTCATGGTCCCAGGGTCCTGGGATCAAGCCCCACATCGGGCTCCCTGCTCAGCGGGAAGCCTGCTTCTCCCTCTCCCACTCCCCCTGCTTGTGTTTCCTCTCTCACTGTGCCTCTCTCTGTCAAATAAATAAAATCTTAAAAAAAAAAAAAAAGAAAGGAAGTTAGGGAACTAAGACATCAGGGTGTTGTAAAATCATCTAACCTGGATGTAGGAATGGTAATACTGTGTAGTTGTATACTGTGATGCTTTAGTAAGTGCACTTAGGTACATTCTTGTCTAATTCTTCCAGTAACTCAGTGAGGTAGATAGATTAGGTGGGAACTCTATTTTAGAGATGATGAAACTGAGGCCCAGATAAATTACTTTGCCTAATTCAGAGCAGGGTTTTGAACTTTATCTTCTGATTTTTTTTTTTTTTTTTGTAGTGTTCTTTTTGCTGTGGTATATAGGTTGGCCTCTTTTTGAGGAGACGAGTGTTAGTATTGTCTACAGTATGCAAAGCACTGTTTCCCTTTAATACATGGCAGCATTTTCTACCAGTTAACTGGTAGGAAATGGTTGGTATGTTTATCATTAAATATTATATATATTTTTTCTGGTAACATCTTGGTGTTATAAACTTAGTTATGACTTACTTGGTGGCTTTTTCACTGTGTATAGGTTTACCAGACAATTCCATTTCCCAAACATTTATTGAGTGCCCATGTATTAGCATGGCATCATGAAGGATAAGAAACAAGATAAAATCAGTCCGTTTTGTTCATTTGTTTCAGTAAAAAAGTAGATGGGAGAGGAGAATAGTACTTCTACTGGATATTGTCAAATTAGGGTAATATAAACTTACCCTTGACTATTGCAGTGTCAGAAGTTGACTGCTGTGATATCTAGTGATGATACTATCAGCTACTATTTGTTGGGTATATATTACATTCCAGGCTCTGTGCCAAGGTATTTTGGAGATATTTATCTAATCCAAGTAACTTATAAACCCGGTATCCCTCTTTTTACAGGTGAGAAAAGTGAGGATCAGAGAGGATTAGAGGCCACACAGAAAACTCACATTTGAACCTTGAACGCTCCTAAGATAGGACTTTTCCTGTTGTTCCCGATTTTCTTAAGTATCAGATTCAAACTTACTAACTTGCCTTTTAAGACTCCTGAGCATCTGGGGGCACGTGGGTGGCTCAGTCGGTTAAGTGTCTGCCTTCAGCTCAGGTCATAATCTCAGGGTCCTGGGATTGAGCCCCACTCTGTTTCCCTGCTCACTGGGGAGTCTGCTTCTCCCTCTGCCCCTCCCCCTGCTCATTTTCTCTCAAAAAAGTAAAATCTTTAAAAAAAAAAAAACCACACCACAACATTAATTTTTAAAAAATAAGAAATAAAAGAGCCTAGCATGTCCAGGTTAATGAAAGAAAACTGAATAATGGCAGGACAATGAAGGGAAAAGAAAAGACATACACCTGTTACAATGGCACCAGATGCTTGAGTCTTTTGTTTTTTGGATTTTTTTAAGATTTTTATTTTAAGTAATCTCTACACCCAATGTGGAGCTTGAACTCATAACCCTGAGATCAAGAGTCACATGCTCCATTAACTGAGCTAGCCAGGCGCCCCATCCAGATGCTTGGGAGTCTTATTTATTTATTTTTTACAATTTTATTTATTTATTTGAGAGAGAGCTCTTTTGAGCAGAGGGGAAGGACCAAGGATGTGGGGCTTGATCCCAGGACCCTGAGATTATGACCTGAGCCGAAGGCGGACACTTAACTGACTGAGCCACCCAGGTGCCTCACTAGGCTCTTTTTTAATTCTTGTTTTTGCATATGCTCTTACCTGTCTGGAATTCCTACTACTGTATTTTATATTCTTCAGTATAAAAGTTTTGGTGTCACCCCTGACATTTTCCTAGGTTGAGTTCATTTTTTGTGCTCCCACAGCACTTTGGTCATATTTCAGTAATAGCACTTTTACTGGTAATAGTAGCAGCTAACAGCATAGAGTGCTTATTACTCTTGTATGCACCATTATTTCATGTAATCTCCCAGTAAGACAGGTTCTATTATCCCCATTTTACAATGAAAAACTTACCGAGATCACATAGCAAGTTGAAGAGGTAGCTTTCAGGTAGTTTGGACCAGTCTCAGCCTTTAACCACTGTGTTTTTACTTCTCTTACTGTATACTTCCTTATAATTTATCTCCTCATTCTGGACTTAGAACTCCTTGAATGCGGAGTCTTTGTTTTATTTGTTTTTCTAGCATCAAGCCAGGGTCTGGCACCTAGAAGTTGCTCAGATATTTGAATTAACAGTCAAGTATGTAAGCAGAGGCTTAGTAGAGCTTGGGAAGAATGTAGATTTGAGGACTTAGCTTCCTGTTGTACTGTGGATTATCTCGATTGAACTATTACTTTCTGTGATATCCTATAAAGCCAGTTGAGGGATATTTCAGATGAGCCTGTATTATGGCCAGTTATAATTTTACTTTATTATGTATTGTATATAATTACAGCAGTCATCTTTTAGTTGTGTTTCCTTTTGTGTGAAAACATTGTACATACACTTGTTTTCCTGTGAACTAGTGCAGAAGTTTTGTCAGACTTCTCAATAGAGATCTATCATACCAGCCAGTGGTAAAAGAAATATGTTACTATGGGTTTCAGATTAATTCTTTTTTTTTTTTTTTTCAGATTTTATTAGAGACCAAGCAGGGGGAGGGGCAAAAGGAGAGGGAGAGAGAGAATCCCAAGCAGATTCCACACTGAGCACAGAGCCCAATGTGGGGTTCAATCTCACAACCCTAAAATCAAGAGTTGGATGCTTAACTGACTGAGCCACTCATGCGCCCCCAGACAAATTCTTTATTGTCTTCCTGTCTTTCTGAATGCCTCAAGAATTGTTTGCTGTATTTTCATGTATTTCTGAAAAAGGTTGATTTTTTTCCTATGGGGTTTTTTAAAGTTGCTAATTTTTCAGTGTAGGGCTTTTATTGGAAACCAGTTCGTTCTTGTTCTAGTCAAATTATCCAGAAAATTTGATATGTCAAACAGGTGTGCATATATTTTTAGACTAGTATATGATATCCTCATACCCTTGACCCAGTCTCATGTTTTCAAGTTCTTAATTATTTGCTGAGATTGCTAGCCAATTATCTTTCCTGCTAATTTACATAGAATTAAATTTAATAAATGAATTTTTCTCCTGGGTATTGACTGGTTTCAACAGTGCTTTTAAATAATAATTTATTATTTTGTACCTCTTTATTTTTTTATTATTTTTTAAAAAGATATTTTATTGAGAGAGAGAGAGCACAAGTGGGAGGGAGAGGGAGAGGGAGAAGCAGACTCCCCTCTGAGCAGGGAGCCCAATGCAGGATTTGATCCCAGGACCCTGGGATCATGACCTGAGCCGAAGGTAGACGCTTAACCGACTGAGTCACCCGGGCACCCCTTTGTACCTCTTTAAGCCTCACAACCTATGCAGTAATGCTATAGTGTAATATTCTGGATTTAACAGCTGAGGAAGCAGGCCTAGGCCTAGACAGTTTTGATAATTTGCCCAAGGTTATACAGCTAGCAAATGGTTGTGATTTGATTTCTGCTGTCTCTGACTTCAGAGAACTTTGGTTTTTATAATGGTATACTGAAAGTCATTGTAAATCAGACTGTATGATTATGAAAATAGTGAAGAATTGGAGTTTTTGAGGAGTTGACCACACTGATGTTCTGTCCACTTTCTAAGTGGAAATAAATTTTAAGTATACTAATAAAATGACACAGTAATCCCCAAGGATGTTCATTTCTTTTTGGATAGGGTTTTTTCTCCTGAGACATTTTCTTTCTGAATTGTTTAGGATAATACTAGAATTAGTTTATTTGAAATGAGTAAGGGAGAGGGGGGCAGAGATGAAAGTCTCTTCATTTATTTGGTGACAGAAGAGGACTGGTTTGTTCACAGATGGAATATGAATCTATCCCGTATGGCTCTATCTGCTGAACATACCACTTTTTGTCTATGGCAGGTAAAATCAGCATCATTACATGTTTTGAATTTAGAAAGTCCAAATTATAAACAAGTCTGTTACTTGAGTTATAAGGTAGGGCAACGGTTAATATATCCCCTTAGTGACATTAGACAATCTCTAAGGGAATAATGGTAAATACAGTACAAAAGATAAATTTTGGTTGGGGAGATTTGAAGCAGAGAGACAGTAATGTCCATAATATGCAGCTTAATAGCCAGAGCCAGGTGCTAAAAGATAAGGCTGACATGAGTGGTACAATATATGGCCAACGATAAAACTACTTTAAATTTGGCTCATACCTAGTTTAAATGGGAAAAATCAGAAAGGATTTAAAACTTTAGTCTGTATAATCCTTGTGTTAAATAATTGATTTGACTGTTCATCAGAGAGCTTGGATCCAATGACTTTGACTATGAGTAATTTTTTTTTCATTAATTTTGGGGGGAAATCATGTTAAACTTTAATATTCATAGGAAGATAGAGGAGAATATCACCTCTTTAGGGTCTTGAATATTGTGTTTTGCTATTTGAGATTATGGTCTATTGGTTGTGATCTTTAAAGAATTGTCCTGATAATTTATCCTCTTCTCTAGTTTTAGTTTTCCCTATCAATTACCATATAGTTAACCACTGGAAAGGGTACAGGTGCGGGATTGTAGAAATTCCAAAATCAGCACTGGTTAGCAAATAACAAGATCCTACTTACATGGATAAATTTAGGGCAGTCCCTGTCTATTTATATTTAAATGATTATCACTGCTAATTTTGTAATAGAGAAGTTTCCACATTTGTCCTGTGCTTGGAAGCAGAATCCTTGACCTATAAGGAACTAGAGCTACTGTGTATTTTAATGACCTGCAGGTCAGCCAGGTTCTACTCATTTATAATTAGACCTGCCACAAGTGGAAGCTTTTTTTGAGAGAGAGGCAGTTGAAGGAAAGTCTGTTGGGTGTATGTATACGAGTGTGTTTTAAAATAATTAAAAATAAAATAAAATAATTTTTTTTGAAAAGTGAAATTGCTTCTAGACATGTACAACTTCTTTTAGCTTTATAAAATACCTTCAGAAACCTTATCCTAACAAACTTATTAGATAATACAGGATCCCTTTGAACTTAAATTTCTGATTAGCATAAATGAAAAACTGTATTTGAACTCTGAAAGCAGATAGTATGTGGACAGGAAGAGTTGATTTAGGCATTGGAATAAGTGTTTCAAGCAATCATCATTAAAACTAAATTTTAGGAATACTCTAACATAGGATCTATGAATTTTCACTAGGATGACCATATGTTGTAGTTTATGCCTTTTGTCCTGGCATGTTTACTCTTAGCCCTCCCTTTCACTCTCAAAGTGCCCTGGTTTGTATGATACATTATGTGATCATTCTAGTTCTAATGGGATTTGAGAGGTCTAAATGAGATTTTGAAAACAGGGTAAAGCAGAAAAAAATACTTTTCTTAAAATCCCTGTTGAGGCCTTCACATAATCAAATGCCATATTGCCTATTTTTGGAAAGAATGATTTTTTTTCTTTCTTTCTTTTTCCTTTCTTTTCTTTTCTTTCTTTCAAGTAAACTCTACCCCCAGTGTGGGGCTTGAACTAACTTACGACCCTGTGATCAGGAGTTGTAGGTTCTAATGACTGAGCCAGCCAGGAGCCCCTGGATAGAATCATTTTAATAAGTCTGAGTTCGTCAGGATGATGAAAATGGGGGGGGGGGGAACAGGAAATATTTATTACTATCATCATAATCACCACCACCACCAGCCACTCAGGTGCCCCAACATTGGTACAATAATAACTAAACCATAGACCTTACTTGAATTTTACCACTTTTATCCACTAATATTCTTTTTCTGTTCCAGGATCCCACCCAGGATTTTAAATTGATTGCATGTAGTTATTTCTTCTTTGTGTCCTCTAATCTGTAACATTTCCTCAGTCTTTCCATGTCTTTTGTGATAAATAGCAGGTTTTGACTAACTCTGTTTTCTATATGGAATATTGTTTCAGAATTATGGTCAGTTATTTATTTTTTAAAATCTTTGAGTTTTGTATAGTATAGTACAATGGTGGAAACATGGGACTAAGAATCAAGCCCCACATTGCTAAGTTGTACACGTTACAACTTAAAGTTGACGTAACCAAATAAAAATAAAATTACATTTATTCCTACCATATACCCTATCACCTACCCAGAGAATCAGAAGCCTTTGTGAATTTGGGACAATCTGTATGTCAGTTTTCTTATTTGTGAAATAGGGATGATTAAGGGGTGTCTGGGTGAAATCAAGTGTAATACTTGATTTCAGAGCAGGTCATGATCTCAGGGTCACAAGATTGAGCCTTGCCTGGGGCTATGTGCTGGGTGTGGAGCCTGCTTATGAAGATTCTCTCTCTTGGGGTGCCTGGATGGCTTAGTCAGTTAAGTGGCTGACTCTTGATTTTGGCTCAGGTCGTGATCTCAGTCCTGGGATCGAGCCCCGCATGGGGCTCTGCGCTCAGCGGGGAGTCTGCTTCAGGATTCTCTCTCCCTCTGCCCCTCCCCCGCTCTGTAAAATAAATAAACCTTAAAAAAAAAATTCTCTCTCTCTCTCTCCCCCTCTCCCCCCCCCCACTCACATGCACTCTTGTTCACTCTAAAAAGAAAAAAAAAATTCTTCTAAGTTTAACTAATTGCCAAATCCTGTATTATCTAATAAGTTTGTTAGGATAAGGTTTCTGAAAGTATTTTATAAAGCTAAAAGAAGCTGTACATGTCTATGTGTATGGAGTGATATTGACTCCTCTCAAAACTTTGTTTTATTTTATTATTATTATTTTTAAAGATTTTATTTATTTATTTGATAGAGCCAGAGGGAACAGTAGAGAGAGAGGGAGAAGCAGGTTCCCCGCCAAGCAGGGAGCCCAGTGCGGGGCTCGATCCCAGAACCCTGGGATCATGACCTGAGCCGAAGGCAGACACCCAACCATCTGAGCCACCCAGGTGCCCCAGAACTTTGTTTTAAATAAACCTTTTATTTTAGGACAGTTTAGATTTACAGAAAGATTGCTAAGATAGTAAGAGCTCCCATAGATAAGCACCTAGTTTCCCTTATTAACATCTTACATTAGTGTTTGCACATTTGTTACTGTACTAATGGGTCAATAATCCGTATCAGTGGATATTGATACATTGTTATTAATTCAAGGCCATATCTGTATCCTTAATACTCCCTTCATGTCCTTTTCTGTTCCAGGGTCCCATACAGGATACCTCATTACATTTAGCTGCCATGTCTCTTTAGGGTCTGCTTGGCTGTGACAGTTTGTAAAATATTTTTATTTATTTTTTAAAAGATTTTATTTATTCATTTGAGACACAGAAAGAGCACATATAGGGGGAGAGGCAGAGGGAGTGGGAGAAGCAGGCTTCCCACAGAGCAGAAAGCCCGACGTGGGGCTCGATCCCAGGACCCTGGGATCATGACCTGAGCTGAAGGCAGACGCTTAACGACTGAGCCACCCAGGTGCCCCAGTAAAAAATTTTTAAAGGGCAAAAACTTAGTTAATGTTGTAATTGTCATTAATTTTGGGTCTAATTTAATAAATATTTCAGTTTGTCTTAAGTACCTATATATATTGCTGTTTTGTCTTGTTTTTAAGAGAGGGAGGGGGCACGTGGTTGGCTCAGTCGGTTAAAGTGTCTGACTTCGGCTCAGGTCATGATCTCAAAGTCCTGGGTTTGAGCCCTACGTCGTCGTGCTCCCTGCTCGGCAGGGAATCTACTTGTCTCTCTCCCTCTGCCTCTTCCCCTGCTTGTGCGCTCTCTCTCTCTCTCTCTCAAATAAAGTCTTTAAAATAAAAAGAGGGGCAGAGGGAGAGAGAGGACTTTAAGTGGGTTTACAACTCTGAGATCATGACCTGAACAGAAATTAGGAGTTGGACAGCATACTGACTGAGCCACCCAGGTGCCCCAGTACCTCTATATGTTCTATAGCACAGAGGGACCCTCTAATTTTTACTGTATATTGGTTTAATCTTTTTTAAAGTTTTTTATTTACATAATCTCTATGCCCCATATGGGACTTGAATTCATGACCCCGAGATCAGGAGTCCCATGTTCTTCCGACTGAGCCAGCCAGCCATCCCTATTTGTTTATTCTTTTATTTATTTATTTTTGAAGATTTTATTAGAGTGCATGCAATCGTGGGGGGGTGGGGGAGGAGGGGCAGAGGGAGAAGCAGACTGAGCAAGGAGCCGGATGTGGGGCTAGATACTAGGACCCTGGGATCATGACCTGAGCAGAAGGCAGACGCTTAACTGAGCCACCCAGGCGTCCCCTTGTTTATTCTTTTAAAGCAAACACTTTGATTTACACGTTTGTGTTTGTGATATTGTTAGGTACACTTATGACTTATTGATATATAAGGATATATAAGCCTTCATTAGGAGCATGAATCTGAAATTGAACATTGTTCCTGTAGGAAAAAGAGGATTTGCTTCAAGTGATCTGGTTCCAGGAAACCAGGAATTGCTTGCTTCATTTGGTTAAAGAAAGAAGCTGTGTTTCATATTTCTTCTTTGAGCACCTTAATGGCCAACAAATATAGCCTTTCTTAACTCCTCTTTCTATTTTTTTATTTTTTAAAAGATTTATTTATTTGTCAGAGCATGTGCACGAGCGCAAGCTGGGGGAGTAAGCAGGGAGAGGGAGAAGCAGGTTCATCCCAGAGCCCTGGGATCATGACCTGAGCTGAAGGCAGATGCTTAACCGACTGGGCCACCCAGGCATCCCTTAACTCTTCGTTCTTTAAGGAAGGAGCTGTCTTTAAGGAAGGAGGTATCTGTCTATCCCTCCAAATGTCCATTGTCCAATAGTTTCCCCCTTTGTTTTCTGTATATTTGCCTCCCTCCCTCTAAATCCTAATAAACAGGTTTTTCATTTTATTTTTAAATTTTTATTATTTTAAGATTTATTTATCCATTTTAGAGAGAGCGAGAGCATGAGTGGGGGGAGGGGCAGAGGGAGAAAATCTTCAAGCAGTTTCCCTGCTGCTTAACCGACTGAGCCATCCAGGCACCCAAGACAATGTTAATGTTAATACTGTTTCCTCACCTGTGACAAGAGGCTATTTAAGTAACATATCTAAGTATAAGATTTAAGTTCTGCCTAACAAAATGTGTGCAGAAAAGTATTTTATAGGGGTGCCTGGGTGGCTCAGTCGTTAAGCGTCTACCTTTGGCTCAGGTCATGATCCCAGGGTCCTGGGATCGAGCCCTGCATGGGGTTCCCTGCTTGGCAGGAAGCCTGCTTCTCCCTCTTCTCTGCTGTTCCCCCTGCTGTGCTTTCTTGCTCTTTGTCATATAAATAAATAAAATCTTAAAAAAAAGGGGGGGGGCGGTATTTTACCAAAAACACCCTTCTTGGGGCCTTGATGACTCAATCAGTTAAGGAGCTGTCCAACTCTTGGTTTTGGCTCAGGTCATGATCTCAGGGTCCTGGGATCAGGCCCTGAGTCTGGCTCTGCCCTCAGTGGGCAGTTGGCTTGTCCCTCTCCCTCTCCCCTTGCCCCCATCTCCCCACTCAAGCACACACACTCTCAATAAATAAATAAAATCTTAAAAAAAAAAACCAAACCCTTCCTTGATGGACATTATTATTTGAACAGTGCAATTCACCTTTCTTTCCACAACAGAAAGAATGTGGAAGTACTGCGTCTTTGCAGTGGTTAACGTAAAAATAAAAATCTTGTATGAACCAGCCTCTTCACTTTTATTTACATAAAAGGACACATAATTCTAACTCAACACTTAATATTCATTCATTATATGCCATCCACTAAGAACTGTTCTGGCACAAGACATACAGATGAAGAAAAGGGTGTCTGGACTTAAGGAATATGCTTTATGAAGGAGGAGACAGGTAAAAAGTGAATTGCAATTATGGTAAATACCATAACAGATACAAACAAAAAGCTGGAAGAACATAGACTAGGAGAGTCAGGCATGACTTCAAAGTGGAAGTGAGCTGGATCTTAGCCAGATGCAGGAGAGGAGTGTGGGGACTCCCACTGAGGGAGTGCAGGGGTACAAGGCTGGTTTTGTAGGGCAGAGGACTTACTTTCTGATCTGTGATTTACTCTATGTGCAGCTAGTAGAGTGGTGTAGTAAGATAAGTTTTTCAAATTGTTTATTAGGATGGGGCGCCTGGGTGGCTCAGGTGGTTGAACGTCCAACTCTTGGTTTCAGCTCAGGTCATGATCTCATGGGTTGGCAAAATCAAGCCTCCACAATGGGCTTAGTGGGGAGACTGCTTCTCCCTCTCCCTCTGCCGCTCCCCATGCTCGTGTTCTCTTGTGCACTCTCTCTCTCTCTCTGTCTCAAATAAATAATCTTAAAAAAAAAAAAAAATTAACATTGTCTTTATTTAGAACTCTGTGCCCCTACTTTATTGAAATGTATTATTAAAAACAGTAGAAATGTAAAGGTGAATATTGTTTTTTGGTTTTTTTTTAGATTTTATTTATTTATTCATGAGAGAGAGAGAGGCAGAGGGAGAAGAAGGCTCCCCGCAGAACAGGGAGCCCCATGAGGGACTTGATCCCAGGACCTAAGGCAGATGCTTAACGACTGAGCCACCCAGGCACCCCTTCATTTTGCTTTTTATAAGTAATCACTTATCAACTTTATAATTTTGCAGCAAAGTTTTTTTTTTTTTAAAGATTTTATTTTATTTGAGAGAGAGAGAATGAGAGAGCACATGAGAAGGGGGAGGGTCAGAGGGAGAAGCAGACTCCCTGCCGAGCAGGGAGCCCAATGCGGGACTTGATCCAGGGACTCCAGGATCATGACCTGAGCCGAAGGCAGTCGCTTAACCAACTGAGCCACCCAGGCGCCCTTGCAGCAAAGTTTTAAAATGGACATATTTTTGGGAAGAAATGTTTTGGAAATGTCAACTGTGGGTTTACTCAAATTATTAACTCTTTTGTTGTTTGCTTTTTTTTTTTTTTTAAAGATTTTATTTATTTATTTGACAGAGAGAGAGAACAAGTAGGCAGAGAGGCAGGCAGAGGGAGAGGGAGAAGCAGGCTCCCCGCCGAGCAGGGAGCCCGATGTGGGGCTCGATCCCAGGACCCTGGGATCATGACCTGAGCCGAAGGCAGCCGCTTAACCAACTGAGCCACCCAGGCGCCCTGTTTGCTTTTTTTTTAATATATAGACTTTATTTTTTATTTTATTTTATTATTTTTTAATATTTTATTTATTTGACAGAGACAGATACAGCGAGAGAGGGAACACAAGCAGGGGGAGTGGGAGAGGGAGAAGCAGGCTTCCCGTCAAGCAGGGAGCCCGATGTGGGGCTCGATCCCAGGACCCTGGGACCATGACCTGAGCAGAAGGCAGACGTTTAATGACTGAGCCACCCAGGCACCCCTAGACTTTATTTTTCAGAGCAGTTTTAGATTCAAAGCAAAATGGAGCTGAAAGTACAGAGTTCCCATATATCCTTTCCCCATTCACACACCGTGTCCCCACCATCAATATCTCATATCAGAGTGGTATGTTTGTTACTGTTGGTGTAGTTCTGTCAGTTTTGACAGATGTAGTATAATGACATGTATCTACCATTATAGTATTATACAGAATAGTTTGACCTCCCTAAAAATCTCCTGCACTTTACCTATTCATCCATTCTTATTCCCCAAAGTTCCAGGCAACCACTGATTTTTTTTTTTTTTTAAGATTTTATTTATTTGAGAGAGAGAGCAGGAGCCAGAGGGAGAGGGAGAAGCAGACTCCCCGTGGAGCAGGGAGCCCGACATGGGGCTTGATCCCAGGACCCTGGGATGGTGACCTGAGCCGAAGGCAGACGCTTTACTGACTGAGCCACCCAGGCGCCCCAATCACTGATTTTTTTTTAACTGTTTCCGAAGTTTTGCCTTTTCCAGAATGTACTATATTTGGAATCATACAGTATGTAACCTTTTCAGATTGGCTTCTTTCACTTAATAATATGTATCAAGGCGCACGTGGGTGGTTCAGATGTTTGGGCGTCTGCTTTCGGCTCGGGTCATGATCTCTTTGGTCCTGGGATCGAGCTCTGTGTCACCTCCCCGATAAGTGGGGAGTCTGCTTCTCCCTCTCCCTCTCCCTCTGCCTCACCCCCTGCTTGTGCTTTCTCTCTCTCAAATGAATAAATAAAAAAGACTTAAAAAAATATGTATTCAAGTTTACTCCATGTCTTTTTGTGGCTTGATTGCTCATTTTTAGTGCTGAATAATAATCCATTGTATAGATGTACCACCATTAATTAATCCCTTCATCTTTTGAGGGAGATCCTGGTTATTTCCAAGTTTAACAATTATGAATAAAGCTGCTAGAAATACTGTATGCAGGATTTTGTGTAGATATGTGTTTAACTCATTTGGGTAGATACCAAAGAATGCAATTGTTGGATTGTATGGTAAGGCTGTGTTTAGTTTTGTAAGAAATCGCCAACTGTCTTCTAAAGTGGCTGTGCTTTTTTTTTTTTTTTTTTTACCTTCCCAGCAACAGTGAATAAGAGTTCCTGTTACTCCCATACCCTTGTCAGCATTTGGTGTTGTCAGTGTTTTGGATTTTAATTTTTTTTTCAAGATTTTATTTATTTATTAGAGAGACCGCGTGCGTGCACAAACTGGATTGGGGGGGCGGTAGGCCGAGGGAGGGGGAGAAGTAGACTCCCCGCTGAGCACGGAGCCCTACATAGGGCTCAATCCCAGGACCCTGGGATCATTACCCGAGCTGAAGGCAGACACTTAACTGGCTGAGCCACCCAGTGTTTTGGATTTTAGCCATTCTGATTGATATGTAGTGGTATTTCATTTTAATTTGCAATATCCTAATGATGTATGATGTTGATCATCTTTTCTTATGCTGATTTGCCATCTGTATATTTTCTTTGGTGAGGTATCATTTCAGATCTTTTGCCCAGTTTTAAATTGGGTTCTTTGTTTCTTATTTAATTTTAATAGTTCTTTGTATATTTTTATCAGACGTAACTTTTGGAAATATTTTCTCCCAATTTGTGGCTTATGTTCTCATTCTCTTCACAGTGTCTTTTGCAGAGCAGAAGTTTAAAATTTTAACAAAGTCCGACTTATTATTTCTTTCATGACTCATGCCTTTGTTGTTGAATCTAAAAAGTCATCACCAAACCAAGGTCATTTGTTTGCTTTTACTTGGTTTACATGTCATGGAATAAGACTACATTTATTTTGGTGGTAGGTGAAAAGTGTTTTATGCTTCACTCCAAGGATTATTGCCATTGTGGTTAGTATTTTTCTTTTTTAGGAATTGATGGCATATATTTTTGTATTAACAGATTTTAAATGAATTAACCATTTTCTAGAGCTTAAATTTAATTCAGTTTAAAATTGCAAATTTATAAAGTTTTAGACCAAGAAATGACATAAAAGAGTGTCCAGAGTTCTTCATTTTGTAAATGAGTACACAATGGATGCAAAATGTAACATATTTGTTTGAAGTTATACAGCAAATTAGCAGTACCTGTAGGACTTAGAATTGGTGATAACCAGTTTAAATTACTAAGATGAAAGTTTTAATGGTAATTTTTCTTGTGTGAAAAGTACTTTTTTGTTGGTAGGTGCTTCTTATTGTTTGTGACTTGGTATTATAGTCCTAATATTTAAAAGGATAAGTTCTAAGTAAAAAATACAAGCAGTTTTTATACTTTTCAAATGTTGCAACTAATTGGTTGGTCTATTATGGCAAATCAAGCAGATACTCATGTTAAGAAGTAATATCAATTCACTAGTTCAGTCATGTTTAGTTGTGGAATATTTCTTTTCAGGCTGTTTAAAGTCCTCTTCTATCACTAAAATCGTATTTTTTTAAAAATACTTATTTGAAAGAGATTGAGAGCATGAGGTGGGGGCGGGAGGGGCAGAGGGAGAGAGAAGAGGCAGACACCCTGCTGAGCAGGGAGCCCAATGTGGGGCTCAATCTCAGGACCCTGATCATGACCAGAGCCGAAGGCAAATGCTTAACTGACTGAGCCACCTAGGCACCCATAAAGTCTTATTTAAATTAAAAAAAAAAAAATTAAACTTCAGGTGTTTATTAGATGTGTTTCTTCAGATATATTTATTAGCTCCTGTCACATTTTCAGAATACCACTTAGTTTTTGTCCACATAAAGAATCTTACACACTTGTAATTAGTGAACTACCTTTTTGATTTTTTTCCTCTCTGTGTAACTTAACCTGTTTCTGTATAGTTTTAAAATTTTTATTGTAACTCCCTGATTGTTTTGTTAATAAAATAGTATTAAACTCTTCCCCTATTGGACATTTGTTTCTAATTTTTTTTAATAAACATTTTTTTTTTTTAAGATTTTATTTTTTGACAGAGAGAGACACAGCAAGAGAGGGGACACAAGCAGGGGGAGTGGGAGAGGGAGAAGCAGGCTTCCTGCCGAGCAGGGAACCCGATGTGGGGCTCAATCTCAGGACTCTGGGATCATGACCTGAGCTGAAGGTAGACGCTTAACGACTGAGCTACCCAGGCACCCCTCTAATTTTCTTTTAAGATTTCTTTATTTGAGAGAGAAAGTGAGTGGGAGTGTCCATCGTCGTCTCCCCCCCCACCTTACTGGGGGGGAGGGGCAGAGGGAGAGGAAGAGAGCGTCTAAGCAGATTACGCAGGACTCCTTGTCATTACCCGATATCATGACCTGAGCTGAAACCAAGAGTTGGATGATTAACCGACTGCACCATGCAGGCGCCCCTCTAATTTTTTTTTATATACTAGGGAAGTGCTACAGTGAATATCATCCGCATTTAAAATTTGTAATAGCTATGGAAAATGTGCTGTATCCCAGTGTTCTTCCTCCTGCAAAAAAAAAAATCACAAAGTAGCATACCAGAAAGAACGTGAACTTTATTACTATTTTTTTAAGATTTCATTTATTTGAAAGAGAGTGCACGAGCAGGGGGGAGGGGTAGAGGGAGAGGAAGAAGTAGACTCCCCACTGAGCAGGGAGCCCAGTGTGGGACTTAATCCCAGGACCCCAGGATCATGACCTGAGGCCCAAGGCAGGCGCTTAACCAACTGAGCTACCCAGATGCCCCAGAACACAAACTTTAAAGTTACAATGACTTGAGTTTAGAATTTGGGCTTCTTTACTTACTGTTTAAGTAATTGAGCAAATTTCTTAAACCCTCTGAATTCTACATCTGAAAATGCAAATAAAGAATGATACCTACCGGGCGCCTGGGTGGCTCAGTTGGTTAAGCGACTGCCTTCGGCTCAGGTCATGATCCTGGAGTCCCTGGATCGAGTCCCGCATCGGGCTCCCTGCTCGGCAGGGAGTCTGCTTCTCCCTCTGACCCTCCTCCCTCTCATGCTCTCTGTATCTCATTCTCTCTGTCTCAAATAAATAAATAAAATCTTAAAAAAAAGAATGATACCTACCATGTTGGGTCATTGAGAGGATTAATTGAGATCATGCCTGTGAAGCACACAGTTCCTGATACTTATTAATAGGTACTCAAGAGATAGCTGGTACAAATGTACTGTTTAGCAAGACCACAGGAGTAAACTGTTAAAATTGAGTTCTTCTCTGAGCTTTCTTTCCTTAACACTCTCAAATTTAGACTGTGAATTAGTCAAAAACACCAGCAGGGTATTTTTATTTTTTATTTATTTATTTATTATTATTTTTAAAGATTTTATTCATTTGAGAGAGAGAAAGTGTGTGCTCACAAGCAGCAGGGAGAGGCAGAGAGAGAGGCAGAAGCAGACTCCCGGCTGAGCTGGGAGCCAGACATGGTACTTGATCCCAGGCCCTGGAGATCATGACCCAAGCTGAAGGCAGATGCCCAAGCAACTGAGCCACCCAGGTGCCCCAGTATTTTTATTTTTTAATGTGTAAATTTGTTGGTTTCGTTGAAGAGATCATTTGGTTATAACTTATTTATTTTTAATTTTATTATGTTAATCACCATACATTACATCATTAGTTTTTGATGTAGTGTTCCATGATTCATTGTTTGCGTATAACACCCAGTGCTCCATTCAATACGTGCCCTCTTTAATACCCATCACCAGGCTAACCCATCGCCCCACCCCCCTCCCCCATTTGGTTATAATTTTTAAGTTTCTGAGTCCAGATGGTTTGGTGTTTTTCACTATTTTTTCTATCTAAACTGATTTTGTTTAGATTTTATTTATTTGTCAGAGAACAAGCAGGGGGAGCGGCAAGCAGAGGGAGAAGCAGGCTCCTTGCTGAGCAAGGACCCAAGCATCCCATAAACTGATTAGTTTTTTTAATTGAAATTTATTAAAGTTGGTATTACATTGTGAATGATTGGTAGATGCCTTTTTGTTTTTATATAGTCACCCTCTCAGCAGCAAAAGAGCAACTCTGGCGTCAATAATTGAGAAGACTGGCAAAAAAAATTAGCTTGTGGTCTTTATGTCTGATGTATATGCTTTTTTTTTTTTTAAAGATTTTTTATTTATTTGCAAGAGAAGGAATGAGAGACAGAGAGCATGAGAGGGAGGAGGGTCAGAGGGAGAAGCAGACTCCCTGCTGAGCAGGGAGCCTGATGTGGGACTCGATCCCGGGACTCCAGGATCATGACCTGAGCCGAAGGCAGTCGCTTAACCAACTGAGCCACCCAGGCGCCCTGATGTATATGCTTTTTAAAAAAAGTTTCAAATGTCCAAATAAATCATGATTTTGTTTTTATATTTCAACACTTAAAAATGAAAATTATATATATTTTTGAATCAACACCACTTTAAAATTTTAAAATAATTTCATCAGAAATTTATTTTGAATGGTGCTGATTAAGCATTCAAAGAGAAACAGAATGGTTGTGATTTTCATTAGAGTATTTGAGTCTTAGGGTATTAAGTATAAAATTCAAAAGGAAAAAACATGCAGTTAAAAACGGCCTTCGTCGCATCTCTTGTCCCCTTAGGCACTCAATTCTCTCAGAGGTGATCTTTAGTATCAGCTTCTAGATGTATTCTAGAGTTGTCTATGCATGTTATTTAGTTTATTCATTTACTTTTAAAGATTTTTTATTTATTTGAGGGAGAATGAGTGAGAGAGAGAGAAAGAGCACCAGCTGGGGTGGGGGGAGCAGAGGGAGAGGGAGAAGCAGACTCCATGCTGAGCAGGGAGCCAGACGTGGACTCGATTCCTGGACCCCCGGATCATGACGTGAGCCAACGGCAGACACTTAACCAACTGAGCCACCCGGGCACTCCAATTTGTTTTATTTTAATTTAATAAATTATACCGTAATACTTTTATTTTTAAAGATTTTATTCATTTTAGAGAGAGAGAGCGTGAGCAGGGGGCGGAGCAGAGGGAGAGGGACACTCTGCACTGAGCATAGGGCCTGATGCAGGGCACTGTTCCACCACCCAGAGATCATCACCTGAGGCAGAATCAAGAGTCTGGATGTTCAACCAACTGAGCCACCCAGGCGCCCCTGACTTTTATTTCGATGTATAGTTCTATGAATTTTAACACATGTATAGATTCATGTAACCACCATCAAAACATCTTTACACAACAGATTTTAAATGTTTTTAATGAGGGCGCCTGGGTGGCTCAGATGGTTAAGCATCTGCCTTCGGCTCAGGTCATGATCCCAGGGTCCTGGGATCGAGTTCCGCATCGGGCTCCCTGCTCAGCGGGAAGCCTGCTTCTCCCTCTGCCTCTCTGTCTCTTATGAATAAATAAATAAAAATCTTAAAAAAAAATGTTTTTAATGCTTAAATATTTTAAGGGGGGAGATGTAGAAATACTGGCTTTTTCTGTTCTTTTTCATTAAAAAAAATTAAAGTATAATGAAGGTATAGTGAAATTCACTCATGTGAGTGTTCAGTTCCTTTGAGTTTTAACAAAATATCGTGTAACCACCAACACAATCATATATAGCTCCTGGCAACCACTGATCAGTTTTCTTTTCTCTGGTTTTGCCTATTACAGAATGCCTTTAAATGGAATTATACAATAACTTTTTGAGTATGTCTTCTTTCACTTAGCATAGTGTATTTGAGATTCATCCATGTTATTGCTTATATGAGTAGTTTGTTTCTTTTTATTGGTGAGTTCAGTGGTTCATTGCGTGTACCATAGTATTTTAATCTGTTTCCCAATTGAGGGACATTTGATTAGTTTCCAGACATTTACAAGACAGGATTTTGTGTGTACATAAATTTTTCCTTTTACTTGGGTAAATACCTGGGGACAGTATTGATGGATTGTTTGTTAAATGTGTGTTTATTTTTTTAAGATTTTATTTGAGAGACAGAAACAGCAGGGGGAGGAGCAGAGGGGGAGGGAGAGGGAAAAGCAGACTCCTTGCTGAGTGTGGAGTCCCTGGGGGGCTTTGTCCCATGACCCTGAGATCCTGACCTGAGCCGAAACTAAGAGTCGAAACCAAGAGTTGGCTGCTTAACCGGCTGAGCTACCCAGGTGCTACAGTGTGTGTTTAATTTTTTTTTTAATGTTTCACTCTGTCAAATAAATAAAATCTTTTTTTATATAAGAAACTGCCAAACTTTTCTAAAATGGCTGTACCATTTTACATTCCCACCAACCATCTGTGAGAGTTCCCAAGCAATTTTAGCAGCACTTAATATTGTTTCTTTTTCTTTAAGCCATTTTAATAGATGTGTAGTGGTATCACCTTGTGGCTTTAGTTTGTATTTCCCTAATGATTAATGATGTTGAGTGTTTATTTACTATCTATATGTCATCTTTGATGACGTGTGTTTAAATCTTTTGCCTGCTTTAAAATTGGGTTTTCTTATTACTGTGTTTTGAAAGTTCTTTGTGTATTTTGGATATACAAGTCCTTTATCAGGTAGGAGAGTTGTGAATACTTTCTCCCAGTCCAGTTTTTCAATTTTTTTTCTTTTACAGATTGTGCTTTTGGCAGTGTAGCTTAAGAAACCTTTGTCTAGCCCAAGGACACAGAGATTTTCTCCTATATATTTTCTTCTAGAAACTTTATAATTTTAGGTTTTACATTTAGGTTTGCGATATGTTTTGGGTTATTTTTTTTTACTACGGTGTGCAGTATGGGTTGAGGCTCATCTTTTATTTTACATATGGATACTCAGTTCTAGCACCATTTATTGAAAATACTATTATTTCTCTATGGAATTGTCTTTGCACCTTTGTTGAAGATCAGTTAATAATAAAAGGATGGGTCTTTTTCTGGACTCAAACTGTTATTAATCCTGTTTTGTATTGTGTCTGATAGATCCAGAATTATTTGAAAACTTAGCTGGCTGTGTTTAGAAATTTGTTAAGCATCTCATTTGGAACCTGTTGTTTGTAATCTACAGAAGAATTTTCTAAAATGCCTAAGTCTGGGGCACCTGGCTGGCTCATTTGTTAGAGCACGCAACTCTTGATCTCAGGATTGTAAGTTTGAGCCCCACGTTGGGTATAGAGATTAATTAAAAAATAAATAAAATCTTTAAATGATTTTAAGTCTACAGGGCGCCTGGGTGGCTCAGTTGGTTAAGCGACTGCCTTCGGCTCAGGTCAT